>NC_134500.1:11448023-11453023 GCF_040206685.1 Ascaphus truei
GAACTGGTTCCATTCTTGTTTTGCGATTGTGAGACCCATGATTCAGCAGATCTGGACTAACCATTTCTTGGCATCTTCGGGAACTGGTTCCATTCTTGTTTTGCGATTGTGAGACCCATGATTCAGCAGATCTGGACTAACCATTTCTTGGCATCTTCGGGAACTGGTTCCACTCCGGTTTTGTGATTGTAAGACCCTTAATTCCGCAGATCTGGACTAACCATTTCTTGGCATCTTCGGGAACTGGTTCCACTCCGGTTTTGCGATTGTAAGACCCTTAGTTCCGCAGATCTGGACTAACCATTTCTTGGCATCTTCGGGAAAGTAAAAAATGCTCACTGGCAACGTTGTGCCAGTGAATGAGCAGCCGGTGTCAATCTGTTGTGCCAGGACTCTTCCAAGCCATATCAACTAATCAGTAGTACACCATTTCAGGATGAAAAAGTTGCTGTATTAAAGTATGAGGTTTCAAAACACTAAAATTACCTAGTTGGGGGCTGCATTGGCAATAACACCCCCCAGAAGCTAATTTAATCTCTGATGATCCTTATACTGCAAGTGGAAGACCCAGTAACCCTAAGTGTAGATGTATTGTGACCATCATGTTCTTCTTCTGGCATGCATGTGAGCGTGAAAAGGAGTACTGTATTCTCACCTCTTTTTATACCAAACACCATGTGTTGTAATGTAAACATGTTTGACATTTGTGTCTGAGATGAACAATCCAGGAGATGCTTCATTTCACTATTTCTACTAGTTGAACATATATATATTTTTTTGTTTCTCTGAAAATAGGACCTTCTCCAGCTCCAATATGAGGGGGTTGCTGTCATGAAGATGTTTGACCGAGCAAAGGTCAACGTAAACCTCCTGATCTTCCTTCTAAACAAGAAGTTCTACGGGAAGTAGGAACCCTGGAGATGCCAGAAGAGAGGAGATGTATTGCAGACAAACTGCCTATCTGCCTTTTCATGCCATCAAAGCCACAAAACAGTTACACCACCACACACTGCTTTTATATACATGGGAGCCTCTGTGCCCAAACTCTGCAAATATACTGATTTGTGAAGCCATCCTACAAATCCTGTTAATGGAACCAAAGGAGGTTGTGGTGCTTCTATATAGTGTTACATATGAAATGGTATCTAGGTTAAGGAAATTCTAAATCTCTTATGGACTTTGTATGTATATCCTATTATGTAGAATATTGAATTGGTCCTATAGAGCTTAATTAACTACTTATATATGATAGTATGTGCTATTTTCCATGGAAGTCGAAACCATCTTTACCAAGTATTTTGCTGCACATATTGCAGTGGATTGGCTTAAAATGTGCAAGTCTATCCTTTCTTTGTAATAGAGCGGTCCCATATGGCTTGAATAGCTGAATGCACTTCTAACAGATGGTTTTGATGTAGACATTGTACATACCCAGCCAACATCAGTCGTACCAAGAGTATATGGAGAAGTGATGCAATGATATCAGATCAATCAGACTTCATTTGGCCAAGTCGCTTGCTTTAATGCCAACACGTCCTCCATACTTGTTTATAGTTGAATTAACCAGTCCGTAGCAGTGACCCCATAAATATTCTGGTTACACCAGCGTATAATATTTTGCTGCCAAAGGGACATGCTATCCATTGGTTTGCCGCACATTGATGCTTCCTTTGGTGGCGAAACGATTAATATCATGGACCAACATTATTTCAAAACGGTTTGCAGTCATCTTTTCTCCTCTAAGGTACTTTAATGGCAATATTCAATTAACCCCGTCAGTCTAAGATGTGACTTTGGCACACATTGCCAAGCTACTTCTCGCAGCCAAATTGTTAATCAATAAAATACCAGGTTTCTTCTCTTTTACTTTTTCATAATAGATCAGATGTTGGCTACAGTGAGGCTTTCTTTCTTTCTGATTTTTTCTCCTTCCTATTTTTATGAAAAATGTATATTCTTTTTTTTTTTTTTGACCGGTAGGGTGTTAGTTGGATCCAACGATCAGAGTTTATTGTAATGATATAGCGTAGATGGGCAGCTTTGCTTTTCTCAGGAAGATTTGAGAAATTTGTGTCCAGGAAAAAATTATCGGTAACTGAGGTTGAGAAACGGGTAGAACAGAGATTGTTAGATAATGTTACATGACAAATATAATGTTACATGCGCAAACACATAGGAAAACTTACACATTAAAATCTTCTAAATTGATGAGTACTAAACAGAATTGATCATTAAACACTATAGTTTGTACCAGCAGATGTGCAGGGTGTGTACACTAAAATAGCCGCGGGCATGATGAACGTAAATACACCCTTGCTCTTTTAGTGTGGGCACCCTGTATATGCCTGAGAAACATGTTAAACCCATTGCAAACTGGGGGTGCCAACATGTCACAGAGCAATGGTATAACCAAATAACATGTGATATTTAGACGAGTAGGTGAATATACTGTGTCTTGTAATTTAATTCCCTATTTTCTATCAATTTTAGAAATGCCTTTTTATATAGATAGATATATGTATATTTACATTTATATATGGAATAACAAAGTTGCCTAGGACACACCATGTTAACTTTGCGTGAGGTAGGATGCAAGTGGCACATATGTTTTGCAATTATTTAACATTTTAAAAGATCTATAGCAAAAAAGGGATGTGCTCGTCTCAGAGAAATATATTTAGTACTACAGGGGGGTTGGGGGGGGCTGTGCGACAAAGTTTTATTTGTGCTAAACTGTGCTATACATATTGTATGCTTTTGAGCACAACAGCTAATAAATAGATTATTATTGTCGAACTATATCGCATCGTATGTAGGATTGGAGGAAAATACAGATGCGCCTGTGTACTAACAATGAGAACTGAAAACATGAATGATAGGGAAGATGAGTTTGAAAACCTCTTGTGTTGTTCGCTACATATACAATTAGGCAAGCTCTCGAATGTCATCTGCTCATTTGAAAATCAGTGGAGAAATGTATTAACATTGAGAATATTTTCTAGCTTTTTTTTTTAATTTATTGGGGCCCATAGATAATAAAAATCATTACAGTAATCTTGATTTTGTCTTTATGCAAATGCCTGGGATTTTGCTTTAGTTCCTTTGTTTAATACACGAGGCTGCCTGCATCTGTAATTCTATAATTCTGATCCGCTAAATAAAAAGAGAATTTGTTTATTTGTGTATGTATTTATGTTCATTTTTTGTTTACATGGTGCCAACCAAGTAACAAGTATTTCTGCAAATAGACATTGGAGTGTAAAGCGTTATAAAGTGCATCTAACATAAAAACACATCATACAGGAACGGATTTACTGCCCCAAAAGAGAGATGCCTCACAGAGGGGTGATGGGGGGGGGGGGGGGGGGTTGTATTAGAAGCAAGAAGTGGACATTTTGACAGGAGACTGGGCTCGGGGGGGAAACACAAGAGAATATTTATTTATAAAAATGTTTTACCAGGAAGTAATACATTGAGAGTTGTCTCTCGTTTTCAAGTATGTCCTGGGCACAGAGTTATGATGACAAATAATACATGGTTATAATACATAGTTACATAAGTGAACAGGGTATACATTATATACAAGACACTGCATGCACAGTTAGAGATATTATATATTATAGGCGTGTGTAACAGTTACAGACCAGATTCAAATGTGAGCCAGCTTTAGGCCTCGGGCATGGTCAGCGCTGAGGCGCGCGCAAGCTTACCATTGAGCCCCTGCAGCCGCAATGAGAGCGGCTTTAGCAGGGGCTCGCGCACGCTTGCGGAAGCGTGTGTCTTAACAAATTTTTAGTTTCGGCGCTCACGGGAGCGCAGGGCCGGTCACGTGAGCTGTTCGCCCAATGAGGGCGAACCAGCTCCGTGACGTCACTGGCCCGCCCCAAGACACGCCCACGGACGGCGCACGCTCTAAGGCCAGCGAAAGCACCCACTTTGCCTCAGCGCGCCTCCGCACGGCTGCAGTCTCTATGGACTCAGCCTTGGTTTTGAAAGAAGTTAGACTGGTGGCGGCTGTAAGAGTCTCCGGTAGATTGTTCCAGTTTTGGGGTGCACTGTAAGAGGAGGAGCGACCGGATACTTTGCTGAACCTTGGGACCATGAACAGTCTTTTGGAGTCAGATCTCAGATAAGTGCTGCATTTGGTAGGTGTGAGGAGGTTGTTCAGATAGATGAGTAGCTTGCCCAGAAAGTATTTGAAGGCAAGACAGGAGAGATGAACTTTGGGCCTAGACTCGAGTGATGACCAATCTAGTTCTTTTACCATTTCACAGTGATGTGTATTGTAGTTGCATTGGAGAACAAAACGGCATATTGAATTGTAGAGGGTATCAAGTTTGCCAAGGTGGGTTTGGGGTGCTGAGCCGTATACTATGTCCCCATAGTCAATAATTGCCATTAGCATCTGCTGTGCAATACGCTTTCTGACCAGCAGACTAAGGCTGCATCCATAGAGGTGGGAGCAGTGCTGACGCTGAGGCTCGCCTGCTGAAGCCTGTGCGATTTCATGCACATGCGGGCGCGATCGGGAGGTGGGGGGAGGCTGAGGGAGGCGGGGCAGTGACTTCGCTGGGCCAATCGCCCGCGACGCACGGACGTCACAGCGCCGTGACGTTGACGCTGCTTCACGCTGATTGGATGTTTTCAGCCGACAGCGCGCTGAAAAACAGCTTGGCTGTCGGCTGAAAAATCCAACTCCTCAGCACGCCTGCGGACGCTCGCGTGAGCCCCCTCTAAAGACATCCTCATTGAGGATGCCGGGGCTCAACGCGGAGCGTCCGCACGGTTCAGCGCGGCTTCCCTTGCTATGGACGTGGCCTTAGGGAGGATTTGTTCCTATAAAGTACACCTAGTTTGGCATTGGTTTTGGATGCCAGGGTATCAATGTGCATCCCGAATGTTAAATGGGAGTCAAACCATATGCCCAAGTATTTAAAACTAGTGACAGGAGTTAGGGTGGTTTTAGCGTTGGTTCTGATCTGGAGCTCAGTCGTTGGAAG
>NC_134500.1:11458023-11519119 GCF_040206685.1 Ascaphus truei
AATGTGAGCATACTTCAAATTTCCGTCCCCACCCGAGGCAGGCCACCATTGGGTAGAGATACGTGACACTTATTGTTTTTAACAAGCAGTCCTACCCATTGTGTATAATATTAATATTTTTCTTTGTATTATATCTTTACTTTGACATTTTCCTCCAGTTTACAAACGACATAGTCACCAATGCATTTACAGCAGTTTTGATGAGATAATTGATGTAGAATGGAAATGGTTCTCCGTGCAGATACATTACATTTTGTAGGGGCTGCTTATTTGGGGTGAATTTAGCATTCTTTGTTTACTTGGGTATAAGCCTGTAGCCACTATATGTAATATTTGTTAAATTTGGGTACTTTGTTGTGGTTAGATAAGTTTAAAACCACAGACCTAATTACTCATTGAAATTGACATATTTGTTGATTTTACACATATTAGTTTCAGTAAAAATCTGAAAGTTTTCCATATTTTTGTTGATGGGATTTGACATGGACAGAGACAGAAGTCCTTGACGATCTTGTTTGTCCACCAAAAATGATAAGGTTCTCAGATTTCGGCCAATTCCTCCCCGTTTGACCACCACGGCAAATCATTTAGGCCGAGATAAGGGCAGTAGGACTGACCCCAAATCTTTGGGTTCGATGTTTATAAACATTTCCTAAACTTTCTGAAATGACTGAGAAAATTAGGATACTGGTCTAATGTCCTACAGAGGGCAAGTTGTAGTCTACTACACATCAATGGTAATTAGTCCAATTCTCCTATATTGGATTAATTTGAAGATGTACTAAAAGAAAAAAAACGTTTTAAGCATCCGTCACCCAACCAGACACCACCTTTTATTACAGGACGGAACCAGGGTAGGTTCCCAATGCTGATTTGATATAGATATATAATTTTTTTCAGACTTTAATTAAGCCACTTGTGCTGAAGCAGGGATATCCTTAAAACCTGACCTGTTGGTGGCCCTTGAGGACTGGAGGTGGCCACCCCCTGCTCTAAACATATCTATTACAGGCCCTCTTACAGCAAAAGAGTTTGATTATTGTAAACCCACTATATCTGTGGCTAGGTGGTGGTGGGCTGTTCGTGGTGTAATATCAAGGTGTATTTCACAGCTCGTTCTCTAACACTTTGTCCCCCCTCTGGGTTGCAGGTTCAGTTCCAGAAGGTGCAGCAGTTACGACTTGCCCAATCTCGGGCTCAGTATTACGGTGGCTCTTTGCCCAACGTAAACCAGATCAGCAGCAGCCAGACGGAGTTCCAGGTTAGTCTTCCTCGTGGCGTTTGGTTTTCTGAGCTGTGTGTTGGAGGCTTCACATGGTGACCACAATGCACTGTGGTTGTCTCGGATATTTGCTAGGTAAATAAATGAAGCGCTCTGCCTTCAGAAACAATAACAACCGTGGATAACGTGGGGAGATCCCTCTTGTGTTGCTTGAATTGTGACAACATACTCCTAAATAAACTACATAGCGTACTTCAATCCTTGGCGCTCACAGCCATATTGATTATGTAGTAGTTGGATACACAAGCCCATATGCAGTGACCTCTACCCCATAGTTTCCTTGTGATGAACAATTGGATCTCGTCTCTGGTAGCAAGAGCTTCGTTATAACGGACAGTTATACATGATGTGGAAGGCTGAATGGGTGGGTCATTTGTAACCGAACGTCTATTTTTTTTTAAGGGGTGCGGAGTTTTGAACTGGGGGTTACTCTGGAGCTGAACGGTGCTATTTTGACCCTTTTTTGGGACTCCCTTCCCGCTTCCCGACATACTTTTCTCCCATTTCGGGGGAAAAAAAAGGCCCCCTTACCGCGTAAGAAGCCGCAACGTGATTCGATGATCGCAGTGCCCTCTCTATAAAGAACCACTGCACTGGCACCAAAAACTGCGTTTGTCGGGAGCCGTGTGTCCTCAGAGCTGAAAATAGAGAGGTTACGTTCAGGAAAGCCCCACCACCCCCCGGTTCGAATCCTGTTAAAAAAAATAAAATCTATATAAATTTTTGGTCAGATCTGCTGCTTTCACAAAGCCGATGACTGCTGGAACGGGGTACAATAGGGTACCCCTACCAATCCCATTAAACGTATTACTCCATCCTCCGGGGACCCCTGGTTTCCAATAGATTCCATTAATTTTTTTAAGGTTCCCCCAACAAGGATACCGACCAATATGGCCACTGAGATTAGTCTCGCTGTGGTGGCCCATAGAGAATAGTGACATCATGAGATGACATCACCGGTTCCTGTGGGTAGCGTGGATTGCCGCTGTAAGGGCCACAGCCACGTTGCGAGCGACGGCGCGCGCGACTAACAAAATGCAGGGGATATATGGGTCCGGCCATCGTGCGCGCGGCGGATTTTTCAGGAGACACAAGGATTTTGTTTTTGTCGCGCGACGGCCGGGTCACGTGAGCGGTTTCGGCCAATGAGGGCGGAGCAGCCTCGTGATGTCACGGCCACACCTCCCTTAGTTTATCTCATAATGTTAGTATCTTGTCTCCTGCGCGTATGTCGCTCTTCCGAGAGGGAGAAGGAAAAAAATGTTTTACCTAGTGTTAAAAATCAGGGTTTTCTTCATCTCTAGCACAGGGAGAGGCCAACTCCAGTCCTGAAGGGCCACCAACTTGTCTGGTTTTAAAGATATCCCTGCTTCAGCACAGGTCGCTTATTATGATTGAGCCACCTGTGCTGAAGCAGGGATATCCTGGAAATCTGACCTGTTGGTGGCCCTTGAGGACTGGAGTTGTCCGGCTCTAGCTTCTGTGTATACCGTGGCCCACCAGTTTCATTTTAACCTTGCGTACACGTCATTTTTCCAACGCTCCTAAACTGATCGTTGGATCGGAAAAATAAAAACCGCGCTCGGCAAGATTAGATCTCTTTAAAGTGAGTACAAAAACATCCAATGCCGAAAAAGATGAGAATTTTAAAATAAAAAAAGTAGTATTATCTAAGAGCATAGCATGATTTTCAAATACCGCAAGTCAAATTGTTGAAATGCCACAAAGGTTTACATTTAGCTTGATGCATATTTGCTAAACATTTCTGTACTATGTCCCTATAGAGCAGTGGTGTGACTCGGATCCCGAGCCACCAACAGGGCAGGTTTTTAAGGATATCCCTGCTTCAGCACAGGTGGCTCAACCGTCGAGATAGACCTGTGCTGAATCAGGGATATCTTGAAGATTGAGCCACCTGTGCTGAAGCAGGGATATTCTTAACCTGGCCTGTTGGTAGACCTTGTGGACCGAGTGTGCCTAGCCCTGCCTGCCTGCAGAGTTAGACTTATGTGAAGTATTTGTAACCCCCCAACTGAATGGGGGGTCTTTTTTAAAGGAGAAGTTCCTTTCTAGTTCCCCACTTTATTTTACATGTATAGGCAGCGGGGGGTTCGTCTCAGGAGCTGAACCGCGTTCATTTGAGCTCCAGGAGACCCTTTTCCGAGATACCTGAGAAGGTGCCGTTCGTACAATCCCCTCCGGGGGAAACAGAGCTTTAAATCTTCTACGTCACTCGAGCCAATAGGAAGCCTTGGTGGGAGACGTTGCAGCTTTCTGTTGGCCCTTGCGACGTGGGAGATATAAACCTCCATTTTGTTTCCCCTGTAGGGAACGGTACCAGTGGCATCTTCCTTGGTAAGGATGTCCGAAACCAGGGGGTCCCCGGAGGGGAAATTAACGCTCCAGAGACCCCCTGCTTCCTATACATGGTAAATAAATGGTCGGAGACAAAAAAAAAACACTAATGAGAGCTGCTCCTTTTAAAATACTTTACGCCCTTCCTGCATTGAATGGGTTAACCCTGAACAAGGTGAGATGCTGATCATTTGGGAATATACGCATGTGCCAGATTGTATAAGTGATCCCCCCCCCCCCCCCCCCCCCGGGGACTTTGTCTTCTCAGGACCTTGCACCTGGTTATTAATAAATTAAATTAAAAAAAAAGCGTGGGAGAGCATGTTGAACATCTGCATGAAAATATGATGCGGAGAAAACTGGGGAAAGGGCAAGAAGCGTCTCTCTGCCGCGATGGGCTGATTTTATCTAATGTGGGGGAAGACCATTATTTTTCAAAATACATTTTAAGAGGTCATCAAGGTGTACCAAAGGGGTTAAAATCTAGCGCGGGGTGGGCAACTCCAGTCCTCAAGGGCCCCCAACAGTTCAGGTTTCCAGGCTATCCCTGCTTCAGCACAGGCGGTTCAATCAGTGACTCAGTCTTCGACTGAGCCACCTATGCTGAAGCAGGGATATCCTGGAAACCTGAACTGTTGGGGGCCCTTGAGGACTGGAGTTGCCCACCCCTGATCTAGCTGATAAGGCGCTGAATGAGGTCCTCATTCAGCGCCTTATGTTAAATGTATAGTTTTATCCTCGAATCAATACCTTCTGGGCTCTAGCAGTGCATAATGATTTTTTTAATGGAGAAATCCATGCAATATCCTACATGTGTTTTTAGATACGTCTGCTCTGTAGTATTATATTATAATTATTTTTAAATTTTTCTTTGGTAATTCAACTGTTAATGCCATTTTTAATGAGTTTTAATACACTGATCCATTGATTTCTATAGCAGGATATGGCCCAGCAGTGCAAGATCTTTTGTAACACTTTATTGCGTGTGATCATTTGTTGCCAATATTCCCAGCAGTTTGAGCTGCAAACTGTAACAATAGATAATGTTACCTTAGTAATATCAGGATAAATTGTAGCTGCTGAGATTGGAACTGAAAGGCGGCCATTAAATAAACCCTGGGAAGCAGAATCACGGTAGAACTAATTGATCGGCAACTTAGGTAATTCGTTTTCAATAAAGGTAATCATATATTAAACCACAAAAAAAAGTAATATTTTTTAAAGTGCCGCTTGGATTGCTTCTTGAAGTGATTGTATAAACCCTTTTGGGACCATACGTGTAATTTAGTAGAGGACAGGGCAATCAGTGTGAATGTTTTAGCTGGGTCTCTGGCGAAATGATTAGGGAACAGAGAGGCCTGTGTAATCGTACAGTGTGGCAATGCATCCAGAATACAGATTGTGTTCTGGAGAACACATTGTTCATAAAGCTGCCGATAACGGTCACAGCCTTATTAATGGTATTGAGTGGGGGGTGCTGTACATACGAAATCAGTAACCCACATTACCATAACGCAAGGGGTGCTCAACTCCAGTCCTCACCGGCCTCCCGAAACAGGTCAGGTTTCAGGATATCCCTGCTTCACCACAGGTGGCTCTGATTGAGCCACCTGCGCTGAAGCTGGGACTGATTGAGCCACCTGCGCTGAAGCTGGGACTGATTGAGCCACCTGCGCTGAAGCTGGGACTGATTGAGCCACCTGCGCTGAAGCTGGGACTGATTGAGCCACCTGCGCTGAAGCTGGGACTGATTGAGCCACCTGCGCTGAAGCTGGGACTGATTGAGCCACCTGCGCTGAAGCTGGGACTGATTGAGCCACCTGCGCTGAAGCTGGGACTGATTGAGCCACCTGCGCTGAAGCTGGGACTGATTGAGCCACCTGTGCTGAAGCTGGGACTGATTGAGCCACCTGCGCTGAAGCTGGGACTGATTGAGCCACCTGCGCTGAAGCTGGGATTGATTGAGCCACCTGCGCTGAAGCTGGGACTGATTGAGCCACCTGCGCTGAAGCTGGGACTGATTGAGCCACCTGCGCTGAAGCTGGTACTGATTGAGCCACCTGCGCCAAAGTTGGGATATCCTGAAAACCTGACCTATTTGGGGTCTTGAGGACTGGAGTTGAGCACCCCTGCTGTAATATACAAATGTATAAACCCGGGGAAGGCTGCAGCCCCCTCCCCCTGAACCCCTACTTGCAGCCCCAATGCTAATGTGCGTTTAACATCAGTAGGCGTGAAATTGTAACTGCAAATAGCGCAGTTGGGTGTCACAGAATATATCACAGTCATTAGTTTTGTTAGCAGCTAAAGATGGGGCTGTTACCAAAGGAAGGAGAGAAGTGCAGTAATTTAGTGCCTGTGTCTGATTAATCTTTCCAAAAGCACAATGATGCCCATATCTTAAAACCCTTCCATCAGGTATTATCAAGAACCCCCCCCCAACAGGTCCAGTTTTCAGGATATCCCTGATTCAGCACAGGTGGCTCAGTCTCCGAGCCACCTGTGCTGAAGCAGAGAAATCCTGAAAACCGGACCTGTGTCAAAGCACCACAAGACACCCTGGGACTCCCAACAGGAGCACCGCCCTCTCCCCTCCTTTTTCAAGAAGAGGAATCCAACTGTACCCCATTGAATTTTTTGGAGTTCAGATGCGGCTGTTAGCCCCCCAAATCGAATGGGGGAGACGTCTTTTTTTTTCACTCTTGGGGGATGTCAGCTGCCTCTCTGCCTCCCAGCCTCCCAAGACATAAGGGGTCCCGGTCTCCCCCCCTCCCCCCTTTCTGACTGTGTGGCCGCATCTCAGCAGGACAGCAGTTTGCTGTAACTTCTACCTTTTTTAGTCTGCACTGAAGGGGTTAAGAATGTCAGTATTTGGGATATTATATTAATCGGCATGTTTAGGAGCTAAACTTTCGAAAAGGGAAAACAAAATCACCCCAAAGAGTACGGGGTGAGTTGTGTGTGTGATCTTACACATCAGGGGATATATATGACTCCAGCCAGATTGCACTCTTTTCTCCCAGGGGTCTCCCCACTGTGCTGGCGTGGTTGTGGCGAAGTGGGGAATATTCTGCATATATTCTGGTCATGTCCCAAAATCCAACAAACATGGACGGAAGTGTTCACCTTAATACACAAGATCCTAGAAATCACTGTCCCACATGACCCAGTATATATATTGTTAGGCAAGCCAATAGCCAACATCCCCCGGAAAAAAGCTAGAGTACTAGCCCAAATGCTAAATGCCACACGGTGCCAAAAATTGGAAACAACCTGCCCCCCCATCCTTAAACCAAATAAATAATCAAATCTGGCATATAGTTTATATGGAAAAACTCTCAGCCTATCTGAATGGCTCTCCCTCGCGATTTTCTGAGATTTGGGCCCCCTGGTTTCGCCATGCAGGTATATCCCCATATATAGATTAGAATACTCGGAACAGAGTGATACATGTGGTAACTAAATTGTGTACAATGCTATATTTTTGCAAATGCTTCCCCTCCCCCTCCCCACCCCCCCCCCCTTTTTATCTGTTATATGTTTTGTTTATTCTTATTTTGTATGGAAAAATGCTCAATAAAAATTTCAGCAATAAAAAAAATAAATAAATTAAACAAAAATGTCAGTATTGAAAACTGCACCCGGCAGAGTGGAGCAAAACATAAACGTGACCCTTAAAACGAATGGGCATTTGTGTATGGACATGAGGCTGGTGCATTGCAAATGCAGCTCTTGCAGTAACGAGGGATGAGTACCATTGGAGATGATGATTGCCATGGTTACCGTAACTCTACATACAATGTCTAACAATTCCATTCTCAAGACTCAAGTGCAATATACAATACGATGTAGAATGAAGGATGGTCTGTTCATGAATCCACCAACTTCAGCGTTCTTTACAGAATTGGATGCTATTTACAGGGATGTGACCCATTTCTAATTTACCATTGGACTCAATTCTTCATAAATTCTACGTCTTTCCGTACAATCTGCATAGTGTATGTTGTGCAGAATTCATGACATTCCTGCAGCTGTTGTCTTGCTTCTCATGAGAATCTTTGCTGTCTAATCTTTTGAATATATGAAGAATACCAGGAAAAGCTTGTCATCCGGTAAATAGCTGAATGAAAGGTTCTGGAAATGAGTCCCTTTTGCCCCTTTTTAGCACTAGATTGGGACCTCGCTAAGGTTTTATGTTTAAAGTGCACCCATCAGGATGAAAAAAATCCCTTGCGCTTAAATGTGTCCCCCCCCCCCCTTGCGCCTGCGCTGTGCACAGTGATGACTGGTGCACGCGCAAGAGCTGGCTCCTAAGTATTTTATGTTTACGCCCACCCCTGCCCATAACTGGTGTGCCCACCTGTCCCGAATTGGAGAATTCAACCATTTGAAGATTTAGTTGCCATGTCTACATTGTGCACCCCTCTTTCCATTCCAATATGTTTATATGGAAAGAAAATGCCAGGGCGCAAAACACGCTCCACATCTCCAAAGCAAAAACACAAATAGTGTAGGATTGCATAAAAAAAAGGTATGTGAATAAACAGGTAGGCTCAATCAGGAGAAAGCACTACTGAGCCACAGAAAATCTGTATATGTATATACTTTCTTCAGCGAGAGAGAGAAACAGAAACACAATAGGCAATAGGGTAGCAACTCACAAATCCATAGTAGTCACGAGGCTTTGGGTTGAGGTATTTAAACCTCAAAGGTAGCCATGCGGTCTATCCCCCTTCTGGTGTCTGTCGCAAGCTTGCCTTCTGTACATAGTTCCCCAAAACAGGTCTCGAGAGGGAAGTTGGCAAAGGGACACTCTCCTATGCTTCTGTAGGGAGACGCCAGTAGCTGAAACGGAGCATGCTGGCGTCCGGTCATGTCACTTGACGGTGACAGAGCCGTCTTTGGGCAGCCGGTCTGGGACCCGGAGGCAGGGAGATGTGCACCCGCTGGAGGGATGCCGTCGGACAATCAAATATGTTTATATATGGAGTTTTCCCAAGATTGCTGAGAGATGCAAAATGGGCTTTCCATGGAAGTAGTTGCTGGATTTCCTGGTAGCATGAGGCATGGTAAAAGAGATCTGGTGACCTCTTGCAGACACAGCGACAGACAGTAGTCCAGTGTAGAAAAGAATGTGAAAATAAAGGTGGGCGTAAGCAATTAAAACAGTTATAAAGATAATGCCCAATAATTTTACATAGGAATGTGAATGTTTTTTTATTTCACCTGAAAACATAAACAGTATGGTAGACCAATGTTATGTAAAAGGAAGCAAGAGTCCGTTCACTGTAGTGTGGTAATGTTTGATCTGAATATACTGGAGGTTTCCACAAACTCAAGAGACATTTATCCGTTTCTAGAGGTGTGTGAATTTCTGTAAAAGTTGCTTAACAATTAGCAAGTAGTTTTTGCAAAATTGGTGTGAAAATTCACTGTTTTCCCAAAGTGTTTTTGCCACTTTTCTGCAGAATTCAGCAAAAACTGCCGTATATAAAGGGCCACATGAAAATGTGCATGTTTGGGGGGCTGGAGGGGGGGGGGGGGATATAAGGAAAAGAGTGCACCAAAACGAAAAGTCACATTTCACTAGCTCGCAATCCTCAGCGGAAACTCCCCACGTCTTAGGTTTCCATCTCTGGCGGGATGTGAGGAGCCGCGATCGCCATCAATTTTCAGCGACTGGCACATGCATTTACGGCAGTGTCACCTAAGCCAAGTGACTACACCGAATTGCCTTGACTTGCTTAAACCCTTCCCGTTGCTATCTGATTGGTGCGTTTCTGTCTGGGTGTCTTTCCCTCCAGTAAGCTGAGCCACCCGGGTCATGTGACCTGAGTATAACCAGTGAGCAACCGTGGGCCCGTAAGCTGTACAGGGGGCAGTTTTACTGTGTTGCACAGAGGTGGCCAACTCCAGTCCTCGAAGGCTACCAACAGATCGGGGTTTCAGAACATCCCTGCTTCAGCGCAGGTGGCTCAGTTGAAGATTTAGCCCCCTGTGCTGAAGCAGGTATTTCCTGAAAAGCTGGCCTGTTGGTAGCTCTTGAGGACTGTAGTCGGCCACCCCTGGTGTAGCATGACGAACATGTGTTGACTTAATGGGAATGTGCTGCTGGGCTTGTGCTTGGGAATTTGCAGAGGTCGGGTCTTGGATTCTGCTCCTGAATATTCATCTTCCGAGTAAATATTTCTGCAGCTGAACCAGATGAATGTTTACTCGGCTCTGTTCATTCAGGGAAATGTATAGTTCACCTGAGAATGTTTGCTGGGTCACAGTATATAGTTTCTGCCCTACACTCGGCTACGTGCTGTAATCTTCTTTCCAATTCCTCACTGCTTTTTCTTCTCTTCGATGCTTGAAGTAAACCTTATTTGAATGTATTTTCAGAGACCGCTGCTTCGAAAGCAATTTGATGTTGGCGTAAAGTGTGAATGCCTCTTTTCTTGCTTAGATACTTAATACTGATGATATTTCGGCCTCAAGCATCCCCATTGCCTCTTGTTACAACTGACCAGGTTGGGGCCTTGCTGTGCTTTGGAAACCAGTGTGTTACCGGCTTGGCACTGCTCCTGTCTCTGTGATGTATGCCAAATGAATCTGGATTTTGGCATCGAGGGATAAGCACGCTGTAACTGTTGAGTAGATAGCGGGTCACACAGTTTTACCAAGAGAAATTACTATTATTATTCTGCCAGACCTAAAGTGATAGCCTCATTTCCAGAAACACAGCCTCTCCTTAAATAATTTACGGTTGGTGCAAAAGTGACACGAACCCTCCACCGTGCCGTAAATAAAAATCACACTTGTTTGCACATTCTCGTCTCAGTGGTCTGTACCCCTGCCTTTCCCCATTATCTCTTCCACTGCAGCCAGGGATTCTGGGAAATGACATGCTCATTCGTCAAATGATGTGCTCATTTGCATGTCATTACCCAGAATCCTTGGCTGCAGTGGAAGCACTGTATGCTAAGAGATAATTCGGGAAAGGCAGGGCTGCAGACCTGTCTGAGACGTGAATGTGCTTACAAGTGATCTTTTTATTTGCAATAACAAGATCAAACATTGGGTTTTAAAGGAGCAATCCATGCCTTCTTTTATTTTATTTTCAATACAAGATTGAAGCAGGTCGTCTCCGGAGCTGAAACCCATTAATTTCAGCTGCGGGAACCCGCTGCTTCCAGAGATACCGGCGCCCCCTTTGGAGGTCTAGTATCTCCTGCAGTTTAAAGCTCCCGCGTTATATGGGCCAATAGGGAACGGCAGCGGGTGACATCACGGCTTCCTATTGGCCCACAGGGACCGGGAGCTTTGAAAATGGCCATTATGTGAACCCTGAGGCGGCTACAGGCGCCTTATTACGGAAGTAAGTATCTCCGGAAGCAGGGGGTCCCCTGAGCTGAAATGAACGGAGTTAGGCTAAGGCCCCGCTCCCAGAGTCAGCGCACCCGCACTGCTGACAGGCGGTGCGCTGAGATACACAGACCGCGATATGCGGTCTGTAGGGAGCGGGAGCCGGAGCGGGAGGTGGGCGGTTTGACAGGGAGGGGGGGGGCGTGGCTTGAGCGGAGGGACCCGCTACTCTCCCCCCCCTCCCTCCACGGACTCGGGCTGGAGCTGGAAAGTAAGTTTAAACACACACACGCAGGCACTCATTCATACACATACACATACACGCGCACACACACACAGGCAGGCACTCACGCACTCATACACACACACGCGCGCACACACATGCAGACACTCACGCACTCACACAGACAGAGGCAGGCACTCAGGCACACACACACACACACAGGCACGCACGCACTCAGACACACACACAGACAGGCACGCACCTGCTTTCACTCCACACTCCTCCCCGCTCCCCGAAGCCTCTCCTCCCGAAGCCTCCCCTCCCCATTGGCTCACAGCCACACACGTCACGCGTCAACGCTAGGAAACACCATTCTGTGGTGTCTCCAGCGGCTGACGCGCCACAGCGTGTAGTCAGCTGTGCAGCCAGTGGGGACCGGGACCGGCTCGCGAGGATTCCCCTGCTGGTGGGGAACTCGCTACATTGCCGCCCGCGCCAACGAGCGCAGCAGGACCGAGGCCTTAAACTCCGGAAACCCCCTGTTTTAATTGTGTGTGTGTATCTATATCTATCTCTGCTTGGATTGCCTCTTTAATAGCTGACCATTGTTCTCTGCATTTAGACTACATTGGTCAATATAGAAAGGTAACAATAACAATGGATGGTTCCAGTTGCCTATCTTAAAGATGCAGCCACAATAACACAATTTTGGAGTAACAATTTGAAAATGTGTAGTATTTTTGCAGAACTATCCCCAATGCTCTGGCATTTGCCAGTTTGGTGCTTTTTAGCACAATGAGTAGTACAGTAATGAGAGCCGCCGTGTAACCGCTACTGCACCATTTTTAATGCTTGCCGGTTCTGAGACATGCGAATGCACCTGTGGTATATGTATTTACTGTTCATCTTTCAAATTTAAGAGACCGTTTTGTGTTTACACTTAAAGATTGCTTAGACCATTACAAAGTCAGTGTGTCCATCGGTGAATATAATCGAAAAATACAAAGGTGAAGACGGATTTCACCATTGGCCAGAAAACGTGGTAAAATAGAAAGACCGGCATTGAGGCCGAGCAAATGGGACTGAACCTCAAGCCGTTTGCTGTGTGGCATAAACAGTTTGCAAATCATGAACTCGGAGAGCAACAGAACTCATGATTTGCAAACTGTTGATTCACAAGTGCGCTAAGCAACCTCTGAAGTTAATATATCTCCCCATAAGTGTTAGTGGGATGTGCAAAGATTCAAACATTTGTGGGTACCTTCTTGTGCAGGGGTGGCCAACTCCAGTCCTCAAGGGCCAACAGGTCAGGTATTAGGGATATCCCTGCTTCAGCGCAGGTGGCTCAATCCGTCCCAGCTTCAGCCCAGATTGCTCAATCAGTGGCTTAGTCTTTGACCTGTGCTGAAGCAGTGATATCCTGAATAACCGACCAGTTGGTGGCCCCTGAGGTCTGGAGTTGGCCACCCCTGTTCCAGTGAGATGGAAAGAACATTGTAACATATTAGGGGTCAGTTGGCAAATGACCCGAGGGACCTTTGGACCGTTAAACAAACAATACAGTTGTGGGTAAATAGCATTTTCAGGTAAGAATTATTGCAATGGCTCTTTTTTTAGACAATTGTCAAAATGCCGTGTCTTTTTACAAGAATACAAATGTAGACCCTATATAAAATACGTGGTTTTTTTTTGTAGTCCATGTCCTACAAAAAATGTTTCTGTTCCCCATTCAATCAAAGTGACATTTGTAACCTTCAAAGCCTTTGGCAAATTAAATCTGCAGTTCAGTCAATATCCTGCATGTGTGTTTTTTTTTAATAAATCAGTTCTGTAGTAAGAAAAAATACTTTTAGCATTTTCTGTTTTTAAAAAAACAACTTTGAAAGACCAATTTTCTTGTATTCTATTTTAACAACCATTTGCTAAGGCACTGCCCCTTCATGTCCTGTCACAAGCCCTGGCACACCCCTTTGTCAGCCCTGCCCTCCCTCTAGCACATGTCAGTGCAGGAGTGCTCATGAATATTCATGAGCTTCCACTGACTGACAGAAGCAAATAAAAACATATGCCAGCTCTAATTATGTCACCAAATTTCGCTTATCAATACATGGAGAACGAATTGACCTGCAGCTATACAGTTCTTTAGGTAATTAGAGATTGCACACATGAAACTATTGAAGTAAAAAAAAAAAAAAAAAAACTGAACTGCAGCTTTAAGGTAACAGATTCTCATCTTTCTGTTGGTATTCATAATGCTTTGTAGTCTTGATCACATTTCATTTGGAAATGTTAGTCATTTTCTATTGTAGAGATGTTTAGGAAAGTATTGATGTAAAAGAGTTTTTTTTTTTTTTTTTTTTTAACTGCTTCATGATTGCAAACTGATATCTACACTTTATTTTTTTTTTGTTGTACGCCTTTACCTATTACATTGTATCACAGTCACCTGCTTCCTTGGAAAGATTCAATTACATTTAAAGTGACAATTTGCAGCAATGCCTGTTGTACAACCAAATGCATTAGATAAATATTGTCAAAACACGCTAAAGCTTGTGTTTGCTATTAAAAACGGTTAAAGGTTTATTTAATTTTTATTGTTTTAGATTTCATTTATTTTTTTGTGCGGTGCAAATCCTCTCAATGTAACTTAATAAACATGCTACAAATCCATAGTTCACTTTCCTCATAGGATGGACTGCTGCTTTAGGAAACCAGACTACTCCGTACGCATATATAGAATTTTCTCACCCACAGCACACACTATTGCTTGGATAAGGGGCCCCCCGGCTCCATTTTTTTTCTTTGAGAGTCTATTTATTTTCTAAATCTGAATACTCGAAATATTAAGTGCCCGGGAGGTTAAAATGGAGCTCTCCCCCAGAGCCCAGTGCTGTCTAAACGTTACCATGGTAACCCCAGGAGCTAGAGATGCAGAAAACAATGTTGCCTCAACACCCCCCCCAGTTAAACGCATAGGCTTCTGAAGGAGATCCCTGCTTTAAACCCTGTTAGTGAATGAGTTAAAGATGCAATCCATGTTGTTGTTGTTTTTTTTTTTATACATAGGATAGAAGCAGTGTGTCTTCAGAGCTGAACCCCTTAATTTCAACTGCGGGGACCCCCTGCTTCCGGAGATACAGACACCCCCACCACCCCCCCTCCCCGTAGGGGGTGCCTGTAGCGACTCTGCTAGTATGGTTCACAGTAATGACAACGTATCCAAGCTCCCGGGCTAATAAGAAGCCGGGGCTTCATCAGGTTCGGCATCCTGTTGGCTCGCGTGACACAAGAGCTTTAAACTTTGGGGAGATACCGGCACCCCCTCTGGAGGTCTGTATCTCGGGAAGCAGGTGTCCCCGGAGCCAAAAATAACGGGGTGCAGCGCCGGAGACCCCCCTGATTGAAACCTATGTAATAAAATAATATAAAGCGCATGAAATGCCCCTTTTATATTATGATTCAGCAGAATGTGATCAAGCTAGATCAAATGAATAGAGTTTGTTCCCTGAGCAAGGAGAAGACCATTTCACTGCATATGGCGTAGTAGTCATAGTATTTAATAATACAAATAAATGGTATTATTATTATTATTATCAGAATCTCAGCCAGCCCTATGATTTGCACAGCCACAATAGACACTTCCTTTCCGTTCTTTCATTTCCCTGTGACATTCAAAGCAAAGAGAAGCGATAATCCATATATTTGCCTGCTGGCTATTTGTGCTGTGCAGAAGCATGTCTATAGAAAGTGTAACCTTTCCCGTGCCAGACGAGGCTGCCAAGCTGTGTTCCACAGTCAGATGCAGGAGCCTGGATCTACCACTCCCACGTTCCCTACATCCAACAGTCTTGTAAAGCAACATTAAAAGGTTTAAGCTGCTATATCTCTCTCTCCCGCCCCCCCCGACCCCCCTACCTGAACCAGGCCATCCACCACTGCTCATCCGTGATCTCCAATCCCCCAGTTACCAAAACATATTGTTGGTGTGAGAACCGGCACAAAGAAAAGAAATCTGGCCTTGGGGTCAACAGTGGAAGTCGCGACGTCATCTCGCCAGGCACTGAAAAGCAGCACGCGTGCTGCACCTCCTGCTGCTGTCCCTGTCACAAGAAGCAGGGATGGTTTACGACCGGGTGCTTGGGTTCTGCTACCCAATCCACAGGGCAAACGAGAGCAGAGAGGAATTCCTTTTTTCTTCCTTGTGCAACCAGAGTTGTTGGAGGTCTGAGGGCCTCAACGCAGCTTTTTATTTTATTATTTTAACCAACTTTCCAAACTGCAAATATTTCTCTAGAACTTCGGCAGTCAAAAGTTCTAGCAAACTGGCCCACATTAAGTGGAGGAACTGCAACCCCGTGACTTAAGTTCGATTTGAAAGCAAAAGTAATTTAATTTTATGGAACATGCCGTGCCCGCTGACTTTGTCCCGTTAGGGGAACGTTATCGCAGAACTAAAAGTGAAACGTGCAAATATCGCTTAGGCGTGCGGAAAGCTTGCAGATCTGTATTACTAATGTCATAGAAAATGTGTTGGAAAAGGAATAGATTGCAATTAAAAATAATTGTATTTTGTACTTTCCCTAACCATTTCCAAGTGATTGACAAAATAATTTCTTGTGTTTTATTTCCTTTATATAGATGGAAACATTTAATGGAAAACAACTTTCGTGCACATTTACATACACATGATATAGCTTTATTTGGATTGTACATCCATAACATTAATATTAATACCTTTCGACCACGTATGTATATATATTTTTTTGTTTACAATGATAAACAAACTCCTTGGATGTCGTGCCACGATGTCATCTGATTAGGAAAATAAATATAGTCCCACCAATGTTTTGTAGATGTTTTCCGACTAAAGCCACAGTAGACTGCAAAGAATAAATAATTTAGCACACTAAGCAGCTCAACAAGGAACGGCATTATTTCCGTCAGTTACAGGCTGGAGGTCGGGTTTACGATCCTTATACATTGCATGCTCAACCTATACCTCTGTGTGACCTTGGGCCTGGAGCCCTAGATGCTCGACTCTGGGTCTCCTCTGCCTTTTCGGCACCTCCTGACTTTCCCTACCTGTCCCATGCACTCTCACTTTCTGACTCTCCCTCTCTCTCCCATGTACTCTCACCTCCTGACTTTCCCTACCTGTCCCATGCACTCTCACTTTCTGACTCTCCCTCTCTCTCCCATGTACTCTCACCTTCTGACTCTCCCTACCTGTCCCATGCACTCTCGCATTCTGACTCTCCCTCTCTCTCCCATGCACTCCCTCACCTTCTGACTCTCCCTCTCTCTCCCATGCACTCCCTCACCTTCTGACTCTCCCTCTCTCTCCCATGCACACCCTCACCTTCTGACTCTCCCTCTCTCTCCCATGCACTCCCTCACCTCCTGACTCTCCCTCTCTCTCCCATGCACTCCCTCACCTCCTGACTCTCCCTCTCTCTCCCATGCACTCCCTCACCTTCTGACTCTCCCTCTCTCTCCCATGCTCTCCCTCACCTTCTGACTCTCCCTCTCTATCTCCCATGCACTCCCTCACCTTCTGACTCTCCCTCTCTCTCCCATGCACTCCCTCACCTTCTGACTCTCCCTCTCTCTCCCACGCACTCCTTCACCTTCTTTCATGCAATATGTCTTTCCTGGCAGCATGCACTCATATAATCAATCAATAAATAATCAATAACTCGTATAATCAATAACTAACTATGGTGGTCACAAGGCATATTCCCAGGGGAATTTGCCGCATTAAACAGGTGAATACAATTTGAGAAAAATATTGCCTCCGCACAAGTGAATAGCAGTATTCAGAGCTTAATGAATTTTAGGTATATACTTAATTTGGCAAGGAAAGCTCCTTTTACGTACACATTAGCGAACACTTCCAAACTCCTCTTAACGTGGCTGCTTCGGGCCACGATAACCTCTTATTCACGGCAATGTTTTCGGTACCGAATACGGTGAAACTGTGTGTTGCTGATTTTTAACGCTCGCCCTCGGACACCTCTGTGGTCTTTATTGAATCCCCGTCTAAGTTTGAATAAATGTATTTAATAGCACAAATAAGCCTTGCATGCTTCTGAATATCGGGGCTAATTCACACGTTCCCTGTCTTGCAGCCTTCTTTTCACCATGTGGATAACATCCGAGGAATGCGCCACCATGGACTGGTGGAGAGAGTCTCCCGAAACCGTCTGCACTCCCCTCATCACCGACCTGTGGAGAAGCACGGACGTCAAATATCCTTTCAGGTTTATAACCGGGCAAAGGAAAACTGGCAACAGGAATGTTTCAAAAGTGCCGGTGTGGCAGCAGTAGCTATTGACTGGCTTTCACCTATTGTGGGGCCATTGCAGTGTAACTAGTGGAAGCTAAGAGACAACCCAGCTCATTCTAATACTGCCAACATCTGGCACGTATTCTTAAAGACTAAATGTGTCTCCAAGCACATTTTTTCAAAGATGTATGAATCATTATTATGCCTTTCCATGTATTTTGATTGCATTTTCATGGCAATGTGGCAGGGACTCTTGGTTCGCCCTTGTACATATGTTTGTTTGTCTTTGTGGTTTGGTATGAAATTGGAGACAACAATCTCGGAGAATCACATTTTTCCATGTAGTAAAAAGTACTGAGTATCCGAATAAGCAACAAGTAAAAAAGACACATGGCTGGGAAGTGGATGTGTACCCTACAGACAGAGCATGCATAGTGAATACTGCACCATTTATTGCAGAAGATACACTGCATGTTTCAGCTGACTCGTTTACCATGTAAAAAGTTGCCTTTGAAACCTTCTTTTCTTACCTCTGATAATGTTTATAGCACTCGTATAGTACATGTCAAATTTAATGAACAGCACTAAATACCCTTAGTGCAGGGGTGGCCACCAACAGGACAGGTTTTAAGGACATCCCTGCTTCAGCACAGGTGGCTCATTCAAAGACTGAGTCACTGATTGAGCCACCAGTGCTGAAGCAGGGATATCCTTAAAACCTGACCGGTTGGTGGCCCTTGAGGATTGGAGTTGGCTACTCCTGCCTTAGTGCAGGGGTGCGCAAACTGGGGGGGGGGGTGAGATTTTCAGGGGGTGGCTGGCACTTCGAGGCCCCTGCGCTCTTCCCCAAAGCATTTAAATTAAATGCCGGGGATAGCGCACAAGTTCTAAGTTCTCTTACTTTGTCTCCGGCGGCTTCTGGCAACGTAACGTCGCGTGATGTCAGAACGCCTGAGACAAGGTAAGATGGGGGAGGGCGGGGGTGGGGAGAGCGGGCAGGTGGGCGCAGAGGGAAAAGTTTGCTCACCCCTGCCTTAGTGTATTCTCTGAAGATCTTGCGTTGTATATATTGTATGGAAGATAAATAAAACGAGAAGACCGCAAAGTGGTATTGAACCTTGGTCCTCGTGCCTTAACCATTCTCCATTTTCCCTACAATTTGGTGGCAAGTATATTATTACTGTACTACAATGGGGAACCTCTTGGGCATATTGTCTAATGATAACGCGAGCTATTAATTCCCCTTGTGCGGCTGTTATTGTGATCGCGCGACTGGAGTTGATCCATTGTCTGTTCGCAGCGTGTTTGTATTTGAAAACGAAACCACATTTTACGTTTGTTTTTAATCCAGCTGCAGTGAGATGTGCAGCTCCTGTTGCCCATAAGTTTGTCCTCCTGTTGTACGCATTGAAAGATTATTACATTATTACAACTCCACTGTGCTGATTAGATTCTGCTGGCGATAAATGTGGAACGTTGCCTGCAGATCCACTGGAAATATATTGGGCCTTGGGGGCTATCCGCTCAGATTTGTATGGACTTCATTTGAAATGTTGGTGTTCATTGCTTATGGTGATTGGGGTGTGATGTTTAAGATATAGAGAAGTTGCAGAATGCCCATTTAGTGGTGCCCTCCCCCCCCCCCCCCCCCCATGGCCGTCTGGTGGCCCCCCTCCCCAGGGTTGCCTGGTGCCCTCCCTCCCCCTCCAGGGCCGATAGGTAGCCCCTGGACTCTGCTCTTTCTATTTTCTTATTAGTTGCTTAGGCATCTGAGCTCCATTTTTCCCACTGAAACTTACGTTTAAGTTAAGGTCATGTAAATATATATTGTACAGGTGTTATAAATGCTTGCTGAGCGTTGAAGTATAACAATTAGCAATCAGTTAAATGTATCAAACATTACATAATATGCTAGTGAGCGTTGTACTTTTAAAATGTGTTTTTGTTTTTTTATCTGGCCCCCTTTGGGGCCCCATGTATTACATAGCAATATTGTTGCAAACTGATCCAGTCTGAATCACTTCTTTAGACTGTGTGCTTTTATCTGGGAGATTTCCCACGGTAGGAGGCCAGGGCAATCCAGGTCTTTAACCAATGCTGACATTTGTTTTAAAATGTGCACTGCATTGTAACGGGTTTTAACCATAATGTTTAGTAATGACATTCATTTAGAACGCTAAATTATCAGTCTTTACCCAGTACTATGTTGGCGATCACACAATGCTCAAGTTTAAGGATATTTATTATGATTTAACTTTTGGATTTCTCATGTTCCCTTTCGTGTGTGTGTGTGTGTGTGTGTGTGTGTGTGTGTGTGTGTGTGTGTGTGTGTGTGTGTGTGTGTGTGTGTGTGTGTGTGTGTGTGTGTGTGTGTGTGTGTGCGTGCGCGCGTGCGTGCGCTATTGTCCAAAGCTCAGCGGTTGTTCTCATTGCACACTAGAGCTTTTGGTGTCTATTGTAAATTCATTTTCACATTGTATTCAAAGCAGCAATACAGGTTTCATTTAACATAAAAAGAATATATATATTTTAGAGATGGGGTGCACAAACTTTCTGCACTACGCCCCCTGCCTGCTCTCCCCCAGTGTCGCGCCCCCCATAACCTTTAATTCGGCGACGCTGCGGGGTCATGTGAACTCACATCACATGACCCGACGATGTGTCGCCCGAAGCCGCCTGAATTCAGGTCAGTGCATTAGAGGACTCTCGCTGAAGAGCGCAGGGCCTCTGTAACCGCCGCGCCACCCCAAAAGTCAGGGGGGATGCGCACACCTTTATTAGAGGATTGAAGCAAGGGGGTCTCCGTAGCTGAACGCCGCTTTATTTCACCTCCGGGGCCCCCCTGCTTCCAGAGATACTTGACGCCGGGGTGCTGGTATCTCTGCGGAGTTTAAATGTCCCGGCCACGCGGGCCAATAAGATGCCGCACCGAATGACATCATGGCTTCCTCTTGGCCCCCGGGACATTTAAACGCCGCCATTGTTAGGAAACCACTATCCTGGCTGCACAGATACCGGCACCGCTACGGAGGTAAGTATCTCAGGAAGCAGGGGTACCCCGGAGCTGAAATTAACGGGGTTCAGCTCCGGAGGCCCCCTGCTTCAATCCTGTAATAAAAAAACAATGACTGAAATCTGTATTGCTGCTTTAAGCGCTGTCACTATACTTCCTGCTCGGAGGCAAATGCACAGATCTTTGAAAGGGCTTTAGGTATCTCTGCCTTTTCTACACTCTTTCCTCTCTGATTGTAATTTATTTCCTGTAGTGCACGTACTCCACCAAGCATGTAAACAACCTCCGCCAATGATGATCACCAGAGGTTCACTATCAGCGTGAATAAAATAAATAAGCGCCACAAAGCTCACAAACTCTCAAAAAGCGAGATTGAATATATATATATATATATATATATATATATATATATATATATATATATATATATATATTTCGACAAACCTATACATTTGCTCGCCCCGGGCGAGTAAATATTGGCCCAAGCAGCACACGTTTGGTACTAGGTGGCGAGTAGATTTTTTGGTGATTTGTCAACCACTATATATATATATATATATATATATATATATATATATATATATATATATATATATATATATATATATATATATATATATATCTCCTATTGTAACTTAGTTCTGTTTACTTTCTGACGTACAAAGAGACTTTTCAGAATTGAACCCACAAACTTAACGCATTCAAAACCAGCCATTGTATAACCCTATGCCTCCATCGATCTGGTTTTGTACCTGTAACCCCTCTCCTGCCTGAGTTGGTGTTTCAGGACCTCCTAGAATGTGATTTATTAAGCACTCAGTCCTCATCATAACTCTTGGTTCCTAGACGTGCTCGTATGTTAGAGCAGGGGAGCTTAACTCCAGTCCTCAAGTGTGCCCCCCGAACAGGTAAGGTTTTCAGGATATCCCTTCTTCAGCACAGGTGGCTCAGTCTTCGACAGATTGAGCCACCTGTGCTGAAGCAAGGATCTCCTGAAAACTTGCCCTTTGTGGGAGAAGGGGCGGGGGGCTTGAGGACTGGAGCCGAGCACTCTCCAGCTGAGACGGTGCATAAATGTTAGGTCATGTGTAGACTTAGGCTGCGTCCATAGACACAAGGCGCGCGGAGGCTGAGGGAAAGCGGGTGCTTTCCCTGGCCATGGTACGTGCGCCGTCCGTGGGCGTGTCTAAGGGCGTGCCAGTGACGTCACGGAGCTGGTTCGCCCTCATTGGGCAAACCGCTCACGGGACCGCCGCGTCAAGAAATCAGTTTTAACTAATTTCTTGCGCAACGCGTGCCCCCTCGCACGCGCCCGCACGCCGTATACATCCGATCTGATCGCTAGGCATGCAGATGCGTCCGCGCGGTCGTCTATACCATGGACGCAGCCTTACACATAAGGAAGCACTCAATATCTCGCTGTCAAAGTGCCTGTAAAATGTTACCGTTTCCTATTGTACCATAGTATGAGAAGTTTTAGGCTGTTGACAATGATGGTGATTTTGAAATAGTTTTTAAAGTGACGGTGGCACAGCAGGGCACATTGTTCTCCATTTAATGTGCATCTTTCATGTATGTTGCGTTTAAACGCCCCAAGAACGCACACTGCGCAATGGTCACTGGGTTTTGAGGGAACTAGATGTATAAAACGCAGTCTGAGATATGAAGGGATTTTCAAACAACTAATAGTTGGCATCGGACAGAACCATTCTGATGGACAGGGGAAAGGGCGAAATAATCCTTTTTTTATTTTTTTTTATTATTATTATAGTCCATTTTCTAAAACCCTATTGGGGTAACAGGTTAAGGATTTATAGGTTTGTTTATTTTTATTGGTTTATAAAATGTTTTACCTGGAAACAATACATTGAGTTAGCTCATGCTGAGAGTGACGTTGACAATAGATTACATTAAATGAACAGAAGTTATACATTATATTTACAGCTATTTCCCCGTTAGGGATCACGTATGATTATGGGCGTATGTAACAGTTACAGACCAGATTGAAATGTGTGACGCGCTGATCGAAGGCCGCTTCACTTGGCAAACCACTTGGTCTACAGGTCACTGCGTGTGTGCGTGCGTCAGAGCGCCTGGCTGCGTGCGCATCAGTGAAGAGCAGGCGATTGTGACGGGGTGTCAGAGGCGTGGCCGTGACAAGGCTACGGCACCAGTGGTCACGGCTGCACACGCGCCGCAGTGTCTGGCAGCACGTGCACCTGTTTCAGCCGCCACCTGTGTTCTGCGTTTGTGCTTGCAGTGAAGAGCAGGACATCCGACAATGGGGTGGTGGCGGTGGCGTAGCCATGACATCACGCAGCTGCTTCGCCCTCATTGGCTGAAATGCCGCTGTGCCGTGGCCAATGCTCGCCCGCTGCGCCGCACTACAAAAAATCTTGTCTTTTGGCAAAGTTGGTCGCGCATCGCGGCTTGTGCGCGCACACACACACCGACTGGGGACCTGCCCCATACAGGGCTGTACCTTGTGTGTGGCGCGCACGCTGTCACGGCCACCAGGGTCGAAGTCTGACATGTTGTAAATGGTATATGCATTAACATATTGAGAGCTACGATGCATCGTACAGCTTCCAGGCATTGATTGTCTTACACATTGTAAATTATAGCATCCTTCCCCTTCTGTTTCCAACGAAGCATGATATGTTTCAGCACCATTGAAGCACTTCGCAGAAAGTAATAGAGGAGATCTTACTTGTGTTACAACCTATGATCCAGTTTTAAATGACATTGCTACAAAGTGGTCAGATAACGGGCCACGCTTCCAGGGTCACTCACTGTGATTTATTTGGGCATCGTGGTGAAGACACAGCTTCAGACCAACTGACTGGAGGCACCTGGTATTAGTCATCATTTAGTTTGGGAATTATTGGAGATCCCTTCCGATGATTGAGATTTCTTCATCGTTTTACTGGCTGGATCATGGTACACTGTGTTGTAACTAGTAAGGTATCCCATATCATGTTCTGCTAACTTCTCCATGTGTGTTGGAACACGCAATGCACTTACCTTTTTGCCTGCCAAACGATGGCTGATTTACATAGCTATTTAACAGAGGACTGCAGTGGCTTGATAATGTGCAGCAATAAAATGAGGTATGACTGTGAAATAAGTTTGTCAGACAGAATGGCGCATGGAGGGATCAATCCTGTCAGATGTGGGTTTTGGACAGAGCTGTAAAAAAATGCAGAGCTGCTCAGCTAGAATTAGCAGCGAAGACTCAAGTACTCTTCCAAGACCTCGTGCTGGAAAATATCTCTGTCTTTATCTTGCAACAGCCATTGGGTTTTTTTTTATAGTGTGTGATGGTTAGAAACAGCACATTTGGTAGACCTTTTAGATTGGGATTGCTGATACCGGATACCATCACTTTTTATTGAACAAACTATACCATATTTAAGTATTCGTTATTATTTTTAAGGTGTTTTATTTTATCTCTGTTGCAATGTAAACATACACACTGTATAATTTTAGCAATTATATTAAATCTCATCTATCTATATCATAATTCAAACAGATAATGTTCTACAGTAGAATGATATAGATATACACATACAGAATACAGATACATGCATACACACACTACAGCAACATTAATTAAATGGTTACACTGGAGTCCCACCCAGTCACTATAGATATTAAAAGGGTTGCACAGTTAAAAGAATGAAAATCACTTCTATATAATTTGGGGGGGAAGGGGGGGGGGGGTGTTGACTCAAAAGGACTGTTCTTTTGCACATTTTCCTGGTTTTATATTCTTAAAGCCTGCACTTTATAGTTCTGTGCTTGCAATAAAACTGCCATATTCTTATGAATCTCAAAAACAATTAAAAAAAAAAAAATAATATATAGTGATCGAAATGTCTGGAAGGTAGAAAAGATCCTGTCTTATAACACCGCGGAGAAGCACAGGTTGGGAAATGTGCACAGGAAGTATGTTAAACGCGCAGCAGCATTGTGTGGCTGTGCGGAAATGACATGCGAAACGTGTGCAGGAAGCAACTTCATCCCACAGACATCCAGTGTTCTAAAGTACTTTCCCAACTGGTACACTTTGAGTTAACCCATTGGTCCCAATGAGCCTCATCGGTTTATCTGCTTTTGTGTATGATTTGCTTTTGGCAGCCTGTGCCTTAATGCAGGGGTGTTAAACTCCAGTCCTCAACCCTCCCCCCCCTCCCCCAACAGGTCAGATTTTCAGCATATCCATGCTTCAGCACAGGTGGCTCAATCAGACTGAGGTTGCAGGACGAGTGGAACACCCCTGCCTTATTGCATGTTTCAGATGTTCTACATTGTTGTAACTTGCTTATGGGCGTTTGCGCGCGCGCGCACTCGCCACACACTCGCCACACACTCGCCACACACTCGCCACACACTCGCCACACACTCGCCACACACTCGCCACACACTCGCCACACACTCGCCACACACTCGCCACACACTCGCCACACACTCACCACACACTCACCACACACACACACACACACACACACACACACACACGTTTTCTTGGAGTTACCATTTTAAAGTAAGGCTACGGCCTTAGTCTTCCCGGCTGCACGCGCGCCTGGCGGCATGGCGACACGTGCAGAGACTACAGCCGCGAGTGGCGGTCTGTAGGGGAGAGTGTGGGAAAGGGGGTTTGGCCAGGCTGGGTGCACGGTCACGACGGGGCATATCTGCCCCGCCATTGGCTGCGCGTCGCCCACGTGACAACATCGCGGCACAGGAAGACAAAATTCTCGTCTTCCCTGCCTGCGTACGCGTCACAGCGCTTTGTGCGCCCACACACAGGCACTGGGGCCTGCCCCATAGAGGGCTGGGCTGTGGTGTGCGGCGTAAGTGTTGGTAAAAAAAAAAAAAAAAGACAATAGTGCAAGAATAGCTGGTGGTAACCCAGCACCTGAAGTGTATCTTTGAAGCAGAGAGCCCTATAAATTCAAAAGCCCTTGAATGTTTTTCTGATTATTGAACAGCAGTGAGATTGTGCCAAGGATTTTAAAGGCTAATACCCAATGAATATATTTGAACGGTGAAACTTTGCTCTGCTGCAAGTATACTTGGGATTGCTTTTATTATTTCCCTGTGTGTTTTCATGTCAAGGTTCAGAACGTGAAAAAGCATCAAGAGCAGGGGTGGCAAACTCCAGTTCTCAAGGTCCAACCAACAGGTCTGGTTTTAGGATATCCCTGCTTCAGCACAGGTGGCTCAGTCTTTGACTGATTGAGCCAACTGTGCTGAAGCAGGGATGTCCTGAAAACCTGGCCTGTTGGCGGTGCGAGGACTGGAGTTGGTCACCCCTGATCAGGAGCAACACACCTGTGTAATAAAAAAAGGTAGGCGGGAAGACATGCGAGTGGCAGGACAGGTGGCCTCTTGGAGCGCACAGGCCCACAGTAGCTTGTTGTGCCTGATCTTGGCATTGCCGCTCTACCCTGCATAGCTTGAAGACATCCCGGACACGACGTTCTGCGGGGCTGTTTGTTTTTGAAATGTGAGAATCTGTGTGCATTGGACGAGCTTAAAATCACGTTCCGAGCCCTGTGACGAGTTCTAGTCTTTGAAGTGTTTGCCGGCAGCATGCGGAATGCAACATGTCGAGCAGGTACGGCTAGCGTTTTATTAAGCGGCAGGGCGGTGTTAGGGTGCTGCTTTGCTGTAGGGAAGGTGGCTTTATTTTATTATTATTTTTTTTTTCCGTACAGACTTGTAAAACATGTTGGGTTTCATCGACCTGCCATTTTCCTTTTAAATACAGTGTTTGCATCTGCATTTTAGATATCCCCACAAAGCCCTCACATAAAGGTGTCACGTGACTATTCCTTCGGTTTAAGAGGATAAACGCCCTCTTAAAATTCTGACTTTCCCCTCTCCCTTTCTCCGCCCCCTCTCCCTCCCTCCCTCTCTCCCTCCCCCCTCTCTCCCTCCCCCCTCTCTCCCTCCCCCCCTCTGTCCCTCCCCCCCTCTCTCCCTCCCCCCTCTCTCCCTCCCCCTCTCTCTCTCTCTCTCTCTCTCTCTCTCTCTCTCTCTCTCTCTCTCTCTTTCTCTCTCTCTCTCTCTCTCTCTCTCTCTCTCTCTCTCTCTCTCTCTCCCTCTCCCTCCCCCCCTCTCCCCCCCTCCCTTCCTCCCTCTCTCCCCCTCTCTCTCCCCCCCCCCCACCCCCCGAAAACCATATCTGCAGCCTGTGTTGACATAGCAGTGAGTTGGGAGAGCTATTTCTTTCTGAAAAAAAATGAAAATATGGATTTGCCAAAGACACTCCTTGTTTGTACAAATAAAGTCTAATCCCTACATCACAGCTGGAGTCCTGAGTGAGCGCATTCAAACTTTAGTAAACTCTTCCTTCCTGTCTGTCGTACGGCATGTACATCGGTTCTTCATTCCTAACTCCTTTCTTGCTGGACGGGCTGGCACAGCATTGCAAAGCAAAAAAATCACATGCACACAGTCATACGAGGCACTTAAGGTATGGGGTTCTGAACTCCAGTCCGCAGAGCCTGCTTCAGTCTCAGACTCAGACTGAGCCACTCATTGAGCCACCTGTGCTGAAGCAGGGATCCTAAAAACCTGACCTTGAAAGGGGGGGGGGGGCGGGAGGGCGGTCTTGGGGACTGGAGTTTAGAACCCCTGGCTTGGGGGAAAATGATGCAAAGAAAGTGTTCATTTGTAACTTTTGTTTGCTCCCGTTTGTATCGTGTGTAAGACATTTGGTTAGTGCGGTGTACACCACCAAAACCAGAGAATTTCGAGGAGAAAGTAGAGTAACCGGAGCAACACAGATTTTGATAGATATGGATTCTTATATATTACGTGCGCTAGATAACGTCTTCCTGTTGACACGCCCAAAATTGCAACCTGTCGCGCACGGAGCAAAAACTTGTGCAGTTGCCTCGGTTCATTGGGGGGAAGATGAACAAAGGGATGAGGGGCTCCCAAACACCACAATTCATTTTAAAAAAAAAAACAATCAAAGCTAATAGTTTTCCTATTTTTTTTATATATAAATATTTCCAGTTGTCTGAAGAAGATATTAGTTACCCTTAAAATGCACCAGTAATTACTAGCTCACTTCATTTTTAGATAGGACTGCCAGTTTAAAGCAGTACTGCGGGATTATTATTGGGAATTTCTGCTCCATGAACATGCTGTGCTGAGTAATTATACGGGGTGCAGGACATTTACAGCACGTTCTTGTTACAGAAAATAAAAACCTTTTGGCCTACGCCATCACAAGATCCTTTTGTGTATGTTCTGAACACTGTATTGTGTGGCAAGGCGTCCATATATCAATCTATAGTACTTTTACATTATTGGCTTTATAATTTCTTTTATAAGCCTTCAACAGATGACACCCCTTAATCATGTCGCTGGAATTAGTTAACTTTGTTTCGAGCAGGGAGTGCCTTTTTTAAGCTGTAAGCTCTCGAGATGCAGCCTACTTTCTTAAATGCAGTAGTTTTCATCTGCTTTTCTAGCATATACCTTTGTATTGGTGACAGACCCCTAATTAATGTCTTATTCCACAAAGCAGTGCGTTTCCCCATTCTACCCCTTGGGTAGCTGGGCGCACGGGTGCTCAACTCCAGTCCTCAAGACGCCACCCCCCCCCAGGGTCCTGTTTTAAGGCTGTCCCAGCTTCACTGATTGAGCCACCTGTGCTGAAGCAGTTACTGATTGAGCCACCTGTGCTGAAGCTGGGATATCCTCAAAACCTGACCTGTTGGGGAGGGTCTTGAGGACTGGAGTTGAGCAGCGCTAGCATAGTAAATAGGTGTTTGGATTTGAAGGTGTGTTTGTTTAGTTTCTCGCTCCTGTTTTCCGGGGCGGGGATTTAACAGGTGTTCAATGTGTTTCAGCTGTAGCTTTGACGTGGCGGCAGAAACGCATGCTTGGAGCAGGGGCTGGCATAAGGCAATACTGAAAGATTGCACATTCATTCTTCGTGACTGTGAATAGGCGATTGGCACATTAACCACACAACAAAAACTGACATGTATACAGTGTATATGTTTTTTTTATTTTCATTGTTTCCATGGAAATTTAATACTTTTAACAATCTTTCCCAAATTTTTTTTTTGGGAATTTGCACGCGGAGAAATTGTCAGTCCACATGATTCATAGTTCTTTTTTCGCAAAATAATTATAAGACTAATACAGTATTATAGTGTAGTAATGAAAAAATAGAAGTATACGATGGGAATTAATTTCACTGTACCCAGGAAAAGAAATAGTACGTTAATTTTTTCAGAGCTGGGGTGTGTGGGGTGTGTGTTTATATGCACACACCAACAGGACACTCACTAACGATGTAAAACAATATGAATAATACTGGGTGCATATAGTCCTAAACAGGTAAATGAAGAAGCAGAAAGGGTCGGTCATCCCAATACAAAAATAGGGAGCTATTTAATAACTCCACGTTTTGACTCATGGAAGAGCCTCTCTCATGAAAGGCTCTTCTGAGTCGAAACGTGGTGTTATTAAATACTGTACCTCCCTTTTTTGCATTGGGGTGACTGTCCCCTTTTGCTTCTTTTTATATATCTCCAAGAGGAAACTGCTGCAGTAAGTTGTTAAAATATATCAATATATCTATATATATCTATATATACAGGCATACCCCGGTTTAAGGACACTCACTTTAAGTACACTCGCGAGTAAGTACATATCGCCCAATAGGCAAACAGCAGCTCACGCATGCGCCTGTCAGCACGTCCTGAACAGCAATACCAGCTCCCTACCTGTACCGAAGCTGTGCGCAAGCGGGGAGACTATAGAGCCTGTTACACATGCGTTATTTACATCAGTTATGCACGTATATGACGATTGCAGTACAGTACATGCATCGATAAGTGGGGAAAAGGTAGTGCTTCACTTTAAGTACATTTTCGCTTTACATACATGCTCCGGTCCCATTGCGTACGTTAATGCGGGGTATGCCTGTATATAGATATGTATGATATGATGTGTATGATATGATATGATATGATATGTATGATATGTATATAGATATGTATCAGTACCGTGTTAGCCGAGCTTCAATAATCAAAAAATAAATAGATGATACCGTTCTGTGATATATATATATATATATAGATAGATATATATTGTATTGTATGTCTTTATTTATATAGCGCCATTAATGTACATAGCGCTTCACAGTAGTAATACATGTGGTAATCAAATAAATAACAGATAATATAAATAACAGATCATGGGAATAAGTGCAGATAGATAGATAGATAGATAGATAGATAGATAGATAGATCTGCCTGCCTGTCTTGGTAGAATGATATACTCAAACACATGCACAGTCTGTCAGCTGTCTGCTTGTCAGTCTCTGAACAAATACAAAGAGCATTGACTGAGTGATCTGAACGTACAGCCTGCATGATATCTCGTGTCATCCGTTCACGCATCCACCTATTCACTACGTACAAGCCCAGGATAAGGAAATCTACAAACCGAAAACACATGCGAGTTCAACAGTTTATGGAAAAATCACACTTCTGAAGTTAGATAGTAGATAATTGTTCAAATACTGTAACGTTCTTGAGCATAGTGGTCTCTTTTCCACGCGGCTCAATTTCTGTCTGTGGTTTGCGCTGGTTTATTGCAAGCAACCTATCATCACGGTATTCTGAAAGAAAGCCAGTCTCAGCCAAAGCCTGGCGACTGATGCATTTACTGCCCAAGGTTTTCCCCTCTTTACTCCTCCTAATATTACAAGGTTATAGTCCAATTAAATGTGCTGAATGGCGCCAGATGTCCAGGGCAGGGAAATTCTGTTTGTAAATATCTGGTACGTTTGATAAGGTTGAAGAGCTCAGAAATAATATCTTTCCTCTGCTGCTGTTTAGCATACGGACCGATGAGTTAAGTGAAACTGTCATGTTTATTACTCTGCTTTAATGTTGAAAATCCTTCTAGATATGCCGCCCTGACTCTCCAAATCGCATGCATTTATATCTGCGGTTTGGCTATGGTGCATAGTGCAAACTTTGCCACAGTGTGAATGACAATTGGTTCTTAACATGAATGATGACATGACTACCTATTCCAGCTCCAGGGCATTGGGTTTGGCTCTGGGCAAAAGTGAAGCATTTTGTAGGCCTGGTTTCAGGATGCCATCCCTATTGTGGAACACTGCTCTAATGTAGTCTCTTGTGATATGCCAAGTCATAGGGCCACCAACAGGTCAGGTTTTATGGATATCCCTGCTTCAGCACAGGTGGCTCAATCCGTAAACGACTGAGCCACTGATTGAGCTACCTGCGTGGAGGCAGAGAGATACTTAAAACCTGACCTCTTGGTGGCCCTTGAGTACTGGAGTTGGCCACTCCTGTGCAATGTTGACATCTGCTTTTCCTTTACTGTAAATCACTGTGACAGCTCTCCGTATGGATCAATTTACCTGTCGCCACCACCTGATAACAGCTGGAGAAGGTAAGCAAAACCAGTCCTTAATTCTCTTCTATTTAGTGTCTTTTATCAACTCCGTCAAACACTGTCTATTATTTAAGAGCGAAGAAACACATGCATATTTTATTTTTTGCTAAGAAACACCTGCTTCCTTGTTTAGGAATTGTAGCGTGGAACTAAGCTCCGATCAAAACAATACAAATAGTTCTTTGGACACCTTTACCTATCGGAAGGTGAACAATGTACATTTCAAATGCATCTCCTTGTATACATTCACCATGAAGTTTAGCCGTCATTAATGGAAAGTTAGACCACCTACACATAGATAGGTTTTACGGAAAAACGGGCAATATGTAACCAAATTCTGCATTCACTACGGGCAAATTCTGCATTCACTACGGGCAAATTCTGCATTCACTACGGGCAAATTCTGCATTCACTACGGGCAACAGGAGATGATGTGGCATGTGTTTTTCACTGTAGCGGTTTCAGAAATTACTCGTTAACGGTAGAAACCGGTCAATCGCTTAGTTAAAGAATATTTTACAAAGCTTCTAAATTCATCCTCAACAGTATCCTACTAGTTCTTAAATCCACCCATTATCTTCCAATTAGGCCATCAACCACCCCATCCCTGTGTCAGCAACGGGATGTCATGTGACGGCAAAGAACTCCATAAACCATTTGGAAATGTGTTGCTTAATGAATGGGGATTGTAGATTATACAACATGTGACCGCATCAGCATTTCAAATGCATGGAAAAATGAATCCCTTCTTTGCTTAAGGGGCTAAGAGCCGCCCCTTGTTATCATGTATTTATATACTGTATATGTATATGTCCTTCATCCAGCAATAGATCGACAAGGGCTGATGTGATTATGGCGATAGATATTATACATATACGATTAAAAGGGATTTTTTTTTTTAATTTTTATGCTTTTACTTTTTTCTTCTTTAGTTACTTTGTACTAACAGCTGCACTTTCCATTTCCCAGACTCCTCCACTAATGTCAAAACATTAATGTATTGATGTAATTTTCTGTGTCTATGATTTTAATAACATTCCATAGTTGGGACTTGTTAGATGTATACACTATGGACTGCTTTGTTTTGAGCACTGCTGTTGTCCTTTGTATCCAGATGTTGAACACACTGCATTCGGAGTGTGGATCTAGACATCTGTGTAGACATTAAGTCCAAATTGCATTGACTTTGGCCTAAGTTCTAGTTTTATTCATAGTAAATCAAAACACTTTAGTATACTTGGAATGGGATTCTGTATGCAGTGATGTGTACTGGAGAGGTGACTGCGGTTTGGATTTGGCAGCTTGCAGTTGGTTTTTATTTAAGTAGGAAAGAAATGGGCTCAGTAGGTGTAATTCTTTACTTTGCTCATGCAGCCTGAGAACTGGTCAATACGAGTAGTCCGACTACTTTTCTAATATGATCCAAATGCTGGACATACAGATTAGCCGTGAACCCCAGAATTGCTGTTGCAGTGTGCGATACTGTAACCGCTCTGAAACTGCGGCCGCAGAGCCAGAAAGGTTTTATGGTCATCACCAAAAAATTAAACCCCATTAGATTAGCTTTGACAGAATTTGCCACTAATGAGTATTTGCTGGTGTCGTCCTTGTATGTTAAATGTAGATGGGCACACGTTGTATTCACTGTCCATATATGTGAAGCCTCACCCAGAAGACATGTCCAACTTATTGTAGACTACAATGTCTCTTTGTCTTAGGCTGCGCTTATAGTGCCTGGCGACGCGACGTCGCTCCGAATCAAATACATTGACTCCGTCGCAAGCGCTTATAGTAAGCACGACTGAGCGACCCAAAATTTTGAAGCCGGGTCTATTTCATTTTTTAGAGTCAGTCGCCACATGTGACTGTCTCTCTAAACCAATCAGAGACTGCGGCCCGCCCGCTTTCGTGATATCGCTGGCGACAGTCGCTGAAAATCAAATGATAACTTTCGTTGGTGGCGACGGGTGATGTCATCGGTCGCGTCGCCGTTGCCAGCACTATAAGCGCGGCCTAAGACAGGTTGTCCCCTGATTAGCATTTTGTGGGTTACAACTTTTGCTCCACATAAAGATAAACTCAGCTGATTCATGTTAGAAGTTGAATTGCATCAGTTAACCCCTGCCTTGCTAGCAAGGATACATGGACTGCCTGTCCCAGTAATCCACACAAGTGGTAATTTTTATTTACTATACACTACAAACACAATGTGCAGGTCTAGCTTGGTCTTGCTGCCATAGGCACCTTTCCAAGGAAACTACAATTGCACACTAAATTTTATTTCCATCTAAAAAGATTTCATTTACAGCATCAAAACCAAAATGTCCATCTCGAGAGACACTTAAGCAGCAATCCATGCGGGGGTGGGGGGGTCCTCCATATTTCAGCTCCGGGTTCCCGCTGCTTCCAGAGATTACTTACCTCCGTAGTAGGTGCCGCTAGCCTCTCCAGCTCACATCCAGGGATCACATTGTGATGGATTTTCAAAGCTCCTCTGTTCTGCGAGCCAATAGGATGCCGTGACGTCATTCGGTGTGGCTTCCTATTGGCCCATGTGACGCTGGAGCTTTAAACGGCAGAAATCTGCAGAGAGATACCGGCACCCCTTTCGGAGGTAAGTATCTTTGGAAGCCAGGGATCCCCAGAGCTGAAATGAATGGGGTTCCGCTACGGGACACCCCTCTGCTTCAATTTTAAATAAATAGAAAACCAACATGAATGGCTCCTTTTAAGATGTTTATCCAGCATATTACGTTACATTGGTCGCACTATATTAATTGCAACTTTTCTGCAAATAAAAATATAAGATGTTTTATTTTTTAACAAATTGTCAAGTTGTCGGTGTGTAAGTTTCCTTCCCAACAGCTGTAGTTTTGAGAGAGAAATTTGAGCACATGGAAATCGGTGAAATGTAAAACTTGGGAATTTAGTTGAATTCCTCTTTCTTCTCTCCCTAGACACATTTGCAAATGAGGAAAGGATTTCTCCATAAAGCGAAGGCTTGATATTTAGCAACAGATCTGTGCTCCGACCTGGCTTAGTTTGGTAAAAGCCAGTGTCCCCTGGCAAGTGATTATCTCAATAAAATGATTTCCAGTGAGAGAGGTCAAAAGTGCACCTGGCCTAGACAAGTGGCCCCATGTCCCACGCTCTGGATTGCTAGTGTCACTTGTTCCCAGTAGCAACCGTTTCTATTCTAAAGAACATACAGAAGCAAAAAAACATACCATTAAAAAACGTGCACCCATAACGTCATCAGACTCACACTGGAGCGGTGTTATGAAAGCATTATTTCCAGCACAGTTCCACATGATTCGAAACCTTTAACCATCCCCATGTTTGCTATTTTTGCTGTAAAATGTTGAACGTGTATGATGGAAACAAGACTGGCAGCGAAGTGTTTTAAATGTCTGTGTATCACTGTTGTGATGCAAATGATGACAATCGCCATAACCATTATTATGTTGGCGACTAAATGAAGTGTTAAATGCCTCCCGTTCTGTTATAATAATGGGGATTGCCATGCCCCACTTCTGGTGTTTATCAATGTCAAAACATTAAAAACCCTAAATGGATTAGGTTTTAAAGAAATCAAACCCAGAAGTTGGGTCTCCATGTGAGCACTTGAAGGTTTTATTTTTGTGGGACATTTTCCCATTGTTCATAGCACGAGATGAAACAAATAATAAAATGGCATAGCCAGATGTTTGTCCCATGTTGGATCCCGTTCAGCGTATAAACCAGCAATGGCAGATCTCCACTGGCAACTTGATAACTTCTGTGGAACATGTTCCTCTTTCCAAAGTGTTATCTACCATTGAAATGTAAGGTATCTGCTAGTGGGTAGCTATCTTGCCATTGAAGTGGTAATAGTACCAGATAGTATTACTTAGCAGTAATTCTACCTAGTAATACTAAGCATAGAGTATTTCTGAAGGTATAATCTCTTAGAGGTGCAATCCCATATCGCTGGTCAGGAAAAATAAACACTCGTTAAAAATGGAAGTGTCTAATTGGCTTTCCTAAACAAATATAACCATTTTAATAACACGTTTTGGCAGCTTTCATTTCATATGGGCCTCTGAAAGGGGCGAAAGAGTGTGTCCGTGAAGTGTTTTCTTTCCCCTTATCCCACCCCCGTCCTTATTCGAGAACTAACAAGTATAGGAGATGGGGGGATAGAGGGGAGTTCTGGCTGTACGAGCACTTGCAGATTACGGTGGCATCAGATGAAATCATTCCCCTCCCGACTCTTTGCTCGCCAGGTTTACAAACAGACTTTAAATTATTTTAAAATGTGTATGATTTGGGTAAAAAAAAGACAAATGCATCAGTCACCTGGATGTAATGCCAACATGTCACCGCCATTAGTGATCAGTCACCTGGATGTAACGCCAACATGTCACCGCCATTAGTCATCAGTCTCCTGGATGTAACGCCAACATGTCACCGCCATTAGTTCACTTTGGCCAGAGATGGGATTGCCCCTTTTTTTAAATTAACGATTTTGCCTAGACATCGTATCTTTTATTACCGATCTCGCCCCTTCACTGACGCTACTGCAAAGAACGCTGTTTTTAAAGGGCATTTCCTCTTGCCCAACCTTTGAGGGTTTTTGTTTGAATAAATACAGCCGTTCTTTGCCTTTTTATGGGCAATGCAGTTATCTAAGCTGGAGATGGATCCGTTCTCCCGTGATCGGTGAAAATGCCGTCTTCCTGGGGCACGCAATATGGCTGCTGTCTTCAAAAGAGGCAGCGCTGTGGCTTCCTAAGTGACCCAAGGAAGATGAATTCATTAAAACTCATTAAAAAGGGCATGAAGTGTAAACAAATGTGCAATACAATGCAGTGTTCTCTCATAATACTACACAACTGCTTTATTAAAAACACACACAGGATTGTGACTGAAATGCTGCTTTCACCTTGCCTAACTCCTCCACCTTTCAATGCTTAGGAAATTTGCAATGCTGTCATTGTATGACCCTCCCAACAGAGAGCTGATCTACCCACTACTCTTTCCTAAATATCACTTTATAGCTTCAAATCAAGCACAAGGATGTCCTCATTTGCTCATGTCCATCCTGGTCTTCCACTTCTCCCTCCTGATTATTTCTTTCCCCCCCCCCGCCCACCCCCCTCTTCCATTAACACTTCTTCTACTTGATGCTGTTTCTTGCCAAGACACTAACTACATGAGACCATCTCAATGTGCACTACTTTTTATTGGGATTACAACTGATGTCAAACATGTTCCCTTTTCCCTTTTCTCCCCCTCTTACTTCTTCTGTCTCTGAAGGCAGCAGGCTCCCTGGAGTGAAGAGAAACCGCCAGGATTTAGACTTTTGTCTGCTCTCAACAGGTGAACTTTTTCTATCTGTAGCCCAGCGCAAAAAAATCTTTTTGTGATTTGATTAGATTGCTGAACAATTTCCTTTTAATTGATGTATTTAGCAACAAATCGGGTTCTGTCACATGAAGGATAGTGTTAGAAAAACAACAATATCATCATGATTGCCCTAATCTGCTTTTGAAGATGTAATTCTGCTGAAATGTGATGCTGGTTGTGAGTTGTTCATAGAGGAGATGATGGCGTACAGCGCTTTCCGAACCTCGTGGCTTTCTTCTTCGTTAGAAGGAAACCCGTGTTCTAACTGTGCTGCCAAAGAACAAAAAACCTATGAGGTTTCGAAAACTCTGTACACCATCATTTAAGCTATGAAGACCTGTAATGTTTTCCCCTAGACAGTAGGACAACCCACATCGAATACGCTTCTCCTCAGGACCAATACGGCCACTAGACGTTTGAACTACTTTCTGAAAACTGAAGGGTCGCCATGAGCTGTTACACCAAACATCTGCTACTAGCCTTTAAGTCCATGCTAAAGAATGCCTTTTTTTGTCTTTTGTTTGCTGTTGGATTTATCGGATTCTTATAATTTGTAGACTATTTTTATGGAACTCCGTTCAAAACGAGCATACAAAGTGGTGGCCATAGATTTGGCAATTGGACTATGACACAGGTGTGGCAATTGCTTCCACTGATGGAGAATCAAAAAGGGCCTTTTTTTCAACGCAGAAGGATTTATGAAGTAGGACAAACACGGGTAATTCTTAAAGTGCCAGATGAATCTACTTTGCAATCCCATTGCAGGTTAAGGGGATCAACTGCGAGTGTTAAATACATTCATCTGGATATTTGCTATATACCTGGAGAAAACATTTCTGAAGGAAGAGAAGCTAATTCCAAATTTGCATTCAATATAAAGCTGAAGTATTCAAATGATTTTAAAATGTAATTTAGTTTTTACCTACTGCCGACAATCCCTTCAGAACAGTTCTTGCTTAATAGTTGCTGGGCACCTAGAAAAATATTCAGATAAATACAAACTGTTATCAGACTGCTGTGCACAGTCCTTCCTTTAAAATGACCAAAATAAGCGCATCAAAGGGAAGTATCTCAACACATCCAAGGAAAATGTATAAATGTACATCACAGTTTGTTTTCAGCCTTAAGCAGCAAGGGCTGTGTGGTCGCTAGTTCTTTGTTTACCAGACAAGCAAGAGTTAATCCATCTGGACGTTGTCCTTCCCTGTAAGATGGTGTTTTCCCATGGGTTGTCTTGCCACTCAAAACAAAAAATGTTGCCGGGAGACTGTTCATGTGACCACAATCAAGCACAACTCTGACCGCGGTCCTCTGGCTCCCAGAGGAAGTTTAGGGATGATAGCCAAATCTCTCTGCTGCTTTGCTCCTTTAAATTTGACAACCGTGACTTTCTGTTGGAACTGCACCAGCACTTGAAGTGGGTGATAACGTGAGAGTTTTGAATCACGGGTGGGACTCCAGGTTGTCCCTTGTATGTTGTTTCGAAAGTAGTGGCTGCCGTTTTTTAATTACACGTACCGATGTTGCAAGATTTGCTGTCCCTAGCACCGAAGCTGAAAAAGCGATGCGGTGGACAGTGTCTGTCGCGATCTCCCTGCGTGGATGCCGTGCTTCTGAATGCCCCTCCCCCACCCCCCGTTAATCTTATGGTGCCGTGGACGTGGGACTGCGAAGTCTTACTATATCGATATTTCCACACCTTGGCATTTTCTTCTGTGCCCTGTGTGCGTTTTCTATCTGTTATTGAACCAAGATAAATATGTGACACAAACAAATGTGCACAAACATTCAGGTCCAGAAAGGTACAATCGTCACCTCTAGAGTAGGTAATGGGACCCCCGTCATATCACATCAAACTTCTGTGTGTCATTATGTTGGTATCCCAATAAAACATAAAGAGGTTCCATTTCTAATGCCCTCACATTTTCGTTTCAAGAAATGGCAAATATACTTTTTGTTCTGGTTGTCAACATATCAATATTTTTATTTTCTTGGTTTTATGTTAGTAGTTGACATAAAATGGCCAAGTTCGTCATGTTACTCCTATCATCTTTGTATCCAGCAGTTTGGCATTCTGAGTAGTACTGTAAGACTTGTAGCTGAGTCCTTCACGTCTCCCGAGTCAAAGACGCAAGAAACCATCGTACTGTCTCTCTTAACCTACTTGTTTCCTTCTCAGAACGAATTCGGACTCAGCCCTTCACACCAGCGCCTCAAGTAACAAATTGCAAGACCCGTTTGTGGGAGGAAACCAGTCTGCCTTGCGAACCCCCAGACCTTCACAACGCAACAGTAAGATATCGAGCATTTTCGGGCTAACGCCACAAGCGTGCTCCGGCCCATTCTCGCATATAGCAACAAAATACCTGTGAACCTTTCTAGTTATTTACAGCTAATGTTCTTGAGCCATCGTCCTGGTACCTTAGGAGTCGTATTGACGTTTATGCCTCAAGTAATCCACGGGCTATCTTTTTACAAAGTCCTTCGGACTGCATCCTTTGAGACCCTTGACCCAAGAGTGTACATTGAGAAGCTTAGGACTTGCTATTTCTGTTCTCTTAAATGAAAACAAGCTCTTCTATGCTGATGTCTGCTCTTGTCCTGATGATGAGGTGTCAGGGCATAGCTATATTTGGGACTAGAAGTGTATTCAACATGCCAACCTCGCATACCATGGTAGACACAGCTTCTCTGACCAGATCATTAAACTGTTAAAGCAGCAGTCCACCCTACTTTCAGAAACTTCAATCCATACCATCAGTAGCTGCTGTTGACCATTTGGTGTATTCTGCAATTATCTCGTTAGTGTTGTACAAAAGTCATTACGAGCTTTGTTTCGAGGAGGGAGATGAACTGCTTGAAATAAGTTAATGGGAGTAAAAAAGTGAATGACCGAATAGATGTCAGCAACTTTTATGAGCATAACAGTGCTGAAAACATCCTATTAGGGCAGTGTGGCCAACTCCAGTCCTAGGGCCACCAATTAGTCAGGGTTTAAGGATATCCCTGCTTCTGCACAGGTGGCTCAATCAGAGTGATTGAGCCCCCTGTTCTGAAGCAGGGATATCCTTAAACCCTGACCAGTTGGTGGCCCTAGATCAGGGGTGTGCAAACTGGGGGGGCACGAGATTCTCCGAGTGGGGCGCGGCGGTTACAGGGGCCCCGCGCTCTTCCCGAAGGCATTTAAGGGAAAGGCCGGGAAAGCGGCGAAGGCCTCTCTAACTTTACTACCCTTGGCGCAGGCGGCTTCTGGCGCTGTCGCGGGGGTCAAAGTGACCTCGTGTTGCCATGGCATTAATTTAAATGCCGTGGGGAAGAGCGCGGGCCCGCTGCAACTGCCGCACCCACCCCCCTTGAAAAATCTTGCGCACCCTGCCCTAGGGGACTGGAGTTAGTCACCCTCGTATTATGGGTTGGCTGTGAAAGTGGAAAAGTTCTTGCGTGACCATTTATATTGACTGACGCGTCACTCCCTATCAATAGCTCTCCCCTCTCATCCATCACCCCAGCACAGTAGTTTTATATATTTTTTATGAGGTCAAAAACAGGAGGCAACGTTTTTGGTGATTGCAATGAGGTCACAAGACACTGTTAACATAGTTTATGCCAGAGGGAACTTTAACACTTTTGCATTCTTAACTGCAAACTGAAGAAGGTGAATTTTAACCATGCATATCAGTTGTAAGTTAGCAGTTTGAGAGACTCGGACATTGCTATGTAATATACGTGCAGTGTGTGCAAATTGTAACGGTGGCGGAGCTTTCCCCCCCACCCCCCGTAGGTTATTAGGTGCTGCAGTAACTGCAGATATAAGCTAAGGTAGTACTGTATATCCAACTTTTTAAAGAAGCCACGAGCTGCGTCTCGCTCCCTCTAGTGTTTGCTCTGAGTTCTGCATGGGCAAGGAAATGTTGGTTCAATTTTGCTGATATTCAAAACCAGGGGTTTGCAGCCATTTTTTTTTTTTTTTTTTTTTGCTGTGCGACAACCCTTGTTGAATTTGAAAAACAATCTGCCTCCTTTTACATCAATCTGCTCCTTGTCAAAGATGCATTAGTCTGGTTTGGCTTTTTTTTTTTGCAGCTATTTTTTGTACGTTTCCAAATCTTTGACGTACTGCCTTACAAGTCTGTTAAGCGCCAAAGGGTTTAGGACATGGGGATTTGTGTGTCCTCTTTCTCATTATCCCAGATCTAAGATTGGGGCTAATGATAAAGGATGGCACTTTAAAGCTGTCGACCAAACTATATCCTACATGTTTTTTTAAATTTTTTTATTTTTTTTAATAAATCAGTTTTGTACTATGAGAAAATACTTGTAGCATTTTTTTAAACAACTATGGAATTTGTAATGTATTATAATACAACAAGCATTTTTTGTTTCTATAGCAACCATTTACAAAGTCATATCCCCTTCCTCTTCTGAAACAGGCCCTGGCACACACCTTTTTTGAGCCCTGCCCTCTCTAGCAGTGCACCAATTGTATCTAGTGACCAACTGGTCACATGATCTTCCCCACAGAACTTTGCATCTTTGGTCCTCTTCTGCTGCACTCTGCAGCCATTTAGTGATTCTTCGTCGATCGATCGGCAACTTTAGTTATTTATAAAATGTTTTACCAGGAAGTAATACATTGAGAGTTACCTCTCATTTTCAAGTATGTCCTGGGCATAGAGTTAAGATGACAAATAATACATGGTTACAAATACAGTTACATAAGTGAGCAGGGTTAGACATTATATACAAGACATAGCATGCACAGTTAGAGATAATATATATTATAGACGTATGTAGCAGTTACAGACCAGATTAAAATGTGAGACAGCTTTAGTTTTGAAAGAACTTAAACTGTGGCGGCTGTGAGAGTCTCCGGTCGATTTTGTTCCAGTTGTAGGGTGCACGGTGAGAAGGAGCGGCCGGATACTTTGTTGAGCCTTGGGACCATGTGGTAGGGGTGAGGAGCTTGTTCAGGTAGACGGGTAGCTTCCCCAGAAAGTGTTTGAAGGCAAGACAGGAAAGGTGAACTTTGTGCCTAGACTCATTGTCCATTACTACGGTGTGTGGTGCATATACCTGCTGGCAACAGGAGGGCTGAGTCATCCGCCGATGGTAGTGGGGACACAGGACCAGGCTTCTGGGGTTCTTACCCCACATATCTCTTTAACAGTGCAGCGCCTCCATATGCCGTAGGCTCCAGTAACTGAAGGTGATCTCCCACTTTAGAACTTATTACCTCTTCCCTCCCCCCTCCCCCAGTAAGGTCACACACCAGGCAGGAGCTATATAACACGAACGGTTTATTGTCTTCTGTACAGCCCTGTTACACGGCAGGCTTCTGCCCGATGCAGTACTCACAGCTCTCACTGAATGATGGTCCCTGACCGGGACCGTCACTACAGGCCAAGGGCACCCGCAGCCGTTCTAGCTCTTACCCACCTCCCAAGCAGAGGTATGGTCCACACTCACACTCCCCCCCGGAGGGATGAGCACATGGGAAGGCCCCAATCTCAGGCTCCCAGTTGTGACCTGCCTTCCTCAGATGGAGAAGGACACTACTAACTGTAGGCCGGTCCTGCCCTTAAGTACAGCCAGGAGGCGGGCACCCCGTTGTCCCAGCTACAACAGGATGTACCACCCCCTGCTGTCACTCAAGTGCAGTACCAAGGGGAAGGGGAAAACCCCCATACCAACTACTGGCAACCTGATTGTACCAGGGATTACTGCCAGCCCAAGGGCAGAATAGTAGCCATCAGGTGACCTAGCCCAAGGGCAGAATAGTAGCTATCAGGTGACCTGGCTACATATCATTGTGTGTATTGCATTGATGCAGATATTAAAGGGGGGAGGGGGGGAAGAAATTGATTAACAAATTATAAAATGTTAAAAAAAAAGTCAGCTTGGACTGCTGCTTTAAGACATACAAGACTTCTCATTTAAAGCCAGAGTATAGTCAACAGGAAAGATGCTGATCTGTAACTACACCGAGAAATAGTCTTACTTTCTTATAGAAAAAGACTTTGGGAGGGAGGGGGGGCGGACGAGACGACATGCGGTCACCAGCAAACCCCAATCTAAGTAACAAAAGCTGTGTTCTCTCTCTAAAGCATTGTCCTGTGTAAACTTCAGTAATGCTTCTCTAATTACTCTGCAAGGACAAGCCGAACCCTCGGAGGCCCTGAATCATTTACATGAGAAACGGTCACTGTCGCAATTCAATATTCTGTGACACAGTGAACAAGTAAATCTCCAGTGGTTTTATAGTTCAACTAGTTATCATTGTTGCCCAATATACAGCCCCACAAATGTGCACTGCCCATAAATTAACCTCTCCAATGCCAGCAGGGCTTTTTATTACATAGGGTTGCCTGCTCCTCTTTTAGTTTAAACCAAATATATTTGCATACAGAAAATGGTGAGGTTTAATTTAATCCAGATATTCCTATATATGATATATTTGACAAATAACAAATTAAATATGTGTAGCACAGCACCATGCTAAAATCACATATTTTAGTTTAAAGTAGTTACTCAAAAGGGGTCCGAACATTGATTAGTAGTTATCAAATGTTAACAGCCATTCACTCGGATGTATGTTGGCGATCGGTAAATATGGTCTCTCCTTGGCTAATCGACTGCAAACAGGACGACATTGATTTGAACGTTCTGAGCATGCAAGAACTTTTCCACTGTCACAGCCAGACCATAATACAGGGGTGGCCACCTCCTGTCCTATAGGGCAGGGTGCGCAATCTTTTCCCCCCTGCCTGCTCTCCTCCCCTGCTCGCGCGCCCCCCATATCCCTCCCTGCTTGGCTCTGGCGTGATGTGACGTCACGTTGCCATGACGGCACGTCACTGAAAGCCACGGTAAGTTGGTTAAATGCCTTGGGGGAGAGTCCTCAAGGGCCACCAACAGTTCAGGTTTCAAGGATATCCCTGCTTCAGCACACGTGGCTCAATGACTGAGCCACTGGCCTGTTTCGTGGTCCTTGCGGACTGGAGTTGCTCACCCCTGGTATAGAGCATTGGGGTGTGTGTATATAAGCACACGTAAATAATTAGTAGTGAACTATACAGGAGAGGCCAACTTCAGTGCTGAAGGGCAACCAGCTGGTCGGGGTTTAAGGATATCCCTGCTTCAGCACAGGTGGCTCACTCTGTGACTGGTAGAAGTTGCTGATATCTATTCTGTGTCATTCACTTTTTTACTCCCATTTACTTATTTCAACCAGTACATCTCCCTCCTATCATTTAATGATTCATTTGTCCAGTGCTCGATAATATATAATTATTCATCCAACACGCGCATGCTTTTTCATCTCCTTCGATGCCAATTCATTTGTTGTCTTGCATCATTCTTTCATTGAACCACTCCAGGTTCTGTTCATTCAGCGGATGCCGAGCACCATTCATTCTTTTATTCAGCTGTTTCCCATTAGTTGATTCATTCAAATCAGTGCATGTCCCACTCATTCTGTCATTCAAATGGTACAGCGTGTTTCATTTGTTCAACCAGTGCAGCTTCCTATCCGTTTTTCCATAGTGGAGTGAAACAGGCGTCCTTGGCTCTAACGTAACGGGCAGTTTTCTTTCCTTTTATTTTTAATGGTAAATAAACGCCTGCATCAATGTCCATTAAACTACAACAGTTGGGCAGCAGTGCTAAATCAGTGAGTTTTCCAGAGCAGTGTTCCTTAAGAAAATAACCATTGGCACTGGATTTCTTTGGCACGCCATATAAAATAACACAACGCCAGCCGCAGAGCACTGGGCTAAATTCAGAGTTGCACCTCCGTCCTTTAAAAGATGAGTTTGCATCTTCTATTTGAGGGTGTAGAGGGAGAGGGGGGTTGGCCCGGTATTAAAGGGGTTGCACCCCATATGGCCACCCCCTGACCTCACCAGGGAGGCAAGGGGTTAACTGGACTGCGGTCCAGGAATGTGGTTTACACCTTGTCATGTCATGAAAATGTATGTTCCCCTGTTCCCATGTTTCATTATAAGCCTGTATTTTAATGTTTTAAATTGCATTTCTGTATCTCCAGTTCTGGAGGTCGCAGAGAGTTGATATTTGGCCAATGTGTGGAGTCACTGTAGGCATTAAGAACTGGCAAATTTCAACCCACTGAGCCCACCAGAATGGAACTTATTAATGTGTAGATATTAAAGTATATATGTATGGTATTTTGGATCTGCTCTGAAAATGCAGACCATCTGCTATGCTAATAGGTCATGAAGGGCAGCCGGCTGATTGAGCCTAAGCACTGTGATCAAAAGTTAACTGCCTGATTGTTTACACCAAGTACTAATCAACAGACCAAGTACTAATCAACAGACTCTGCCACTCTAATTGTTACCTGAGGGTGGAGAATCATCAAACTGGTGTGGTTTGTAAGTGTTATGTCTACACCTACAAACAATGCAGATACTTCATTTGGTAGACTGGTCGTTGCCCCTGATTTAATTATGGGGCTTCCCATAGAGTCCAAGTACACATGGGCTAATTAGCTGGGGGGCATGGATTAATCTGTGTCTCCACGTTAGGGATTGGATACAGATAATTGTTCACCAATAGTCTGTATTCAATGTTAAGAATAGGGTTACACAGGTATATAAACTGTGTCAACCGTACAGTTTTTAGTTGTTCTTCTGATTCCACCTGGAATGTCACCGGATTGCTGGAAAATTGCTAGCTGATACTTCTCCATCCCCCAACCCTAAGTAAGTGTTACCTTCTTGTCTGTTAATTGTACTATATTGATGTGTTCACCTTTTTAAGGAATAAATTATATTTTATTATATCTAAGCCTCGTTCAGTTCAACCCAGATATTTGGTGTTCATTATATCTTGTCATAAGCTACCGTGACAGAGGGGTGCTCAAAACCCCCCCCCAACAGGTCAGGTTATAAAGATATTCACAGCTTCAGCACAGGTGGCTCAGTCGAAGACTGAGTAGGGATATCTTCAAAACCTGACCTGTTGGGGAGGAGTTGAGCACCCCCTGTTCTAGTTCATGAAGACGTCTCAAAGATTGTTCCTTTGAATATTAGATAACGCTGTTGGCTTTTCGGAGTTTTCCTTGATCAAGCTCACTTTAAGCTAGGAAGGGGTTGCCAAAATAACTCTTAACATTTTAAAGGTATTGCCAGATAGGGGGGCGTTTGGTTTTTACTGTTAAAGTGAATAATCTTGATATGCATGTTTTCTTTCTCTTCACAGCAAGTTTACACGATGGCGAGATTGAGAGCTACGGGGAAGGTAGTCAGCATGTTTGTTCTTTGTTTCATGACCTTATCTTGCAATGCCATTCATGAGGGGGGGGGGATCGCGGCCATGACGTCACGCGGCTAGTTCGCCCTCTGGCTGAACCGCAGCCGTGACGTGGCCTATGCTCGACCGCCGCGCCAAACGACAAAAATCTTGTCTTATGGCCAAGGTGGTCGGTCATCGCGCCTTGTGCGTGCACGCAGTAGCGCAGCCACTGGGGACCTAGCCTATGATTACTTTTGGTAAAGCACACCCCTAAGAACCTCATTATCAGTAAAGTGTGGTGTGACATCTTATTCTCCACATCATCCAAACCATGAAGTTACCACAGTGGTGAGAGGCCAAGCACTATTTAGGTGACGCAGTTTGACTGTAGCTGCAGTTTTAATATGTTCACTGCTGAGGTCATACAAGGCTCTTCTCTAATGTGAGTTGCATCATCCATAGATTTATCCTGAGCAATTGCATTCATGAACAAAAACTCTGCAAGAGCTTTAGTGGTGCAATCTTGGGATTCCCAAATATCTCCAATTCCACATTTAGTATCTGAACTATGAGATTACACAAACTACTGTAGTGTGTGTGCGTGTGCGTGTGTGCGTGTGTGTGTTTGCGTGTGTGTGTGTGTGTGCGTGTGTGTTGGTGGGTAAAAAAAAAAGTGGCAAAACCCCTCCACCGTAAAGCATATAGCAAATGGAAATTTTACTGTGTATTCATGTGCATGTCTTAGACAGGTCTGCAACCCCGCCTTTCACTATTATCACACAGCGCTTCCACTGCAGCTAGGGATTCTGGGAAATGACATGCAAATGAGCACACAGTGCCACCTTTTGCTTCAAAACCATTTAACATGGTCCCCTATAAGCTTATGCTTGCTGCATTTCACAGCTTTTTAGCACAGCCTCGGTTAAGATGCATAGCCAGTAAACCTACGCACAGACAGCTGTTTTAACCATGTGGGTCTCATCAGTGTGAGGCTGGTTATTCTGGCTTTGCAATTTGAAGCTTGGATAGGTATCCACCACACACACAGCTGTCTGTGGGTAGGTTTACTGACTATGCATCTTAACCCAGGCTGTGCTGAAAAGCTGTGCATGTGAATGTGCTCACAAGTGATCTTTTTATTTGCTATATGCTATATGGTGGAGGTTTCTTGTTGCCTTTTTCACCCACCATAACTTAAAATGTGTATGGTAAATCCTACAGCCTTGAAAATGGCAAAGCCAGCAGTTGAACCAACTTCACACTACTGATACCCATTAAGGTTGAAACATGTCAGAGTGGTTTCTCTGGCTTTGCATCTGATTCCCATGCTGTGCTTAAAAGCTGTGTTAACAGCGAGCATTATCTTATATGGGTTCCATGTAAAATGGATTTCAGGCAAAAGGTGACACGGTGTGCTCAATTGCTTGTCATTTCCCAGAATCCCTTGCTGCAGTGGAAGCACTGTGTGCTGGGTGATAATAGTGAAAGGCAGGGTTGCAGACCTGTCTAAGACATGTGAATGTGCTCACAAGTGATCTTTTTATTTGATATTTTTTATAGATATATATTATCTAGTGGTTGTGTGCAGCACTTTGGATATGAAAGCATTTGTTTACAATTAGTGTATGGTGTATGTTTAAATAACACTTTACTTCACATTCTGTTTCAGTTTTCTCTTTCCCAAATCCTCTGAATGAAGACAATCTAATGAATGTCACCAAGCCACTGCCCAAACAGCTATGGGAAGCCAAAAAGGTGCAGTACAGCATTGCACTACGACACACTGCATCACAGACAGAACATTGCATTTAAAGTCCGAAACCAGCTCTGGGCTACACTGAAGAACTGGAAATGGACCGGGATCTCTGCAGAAACTAAGCACTTCTGTGCCTACTTTGCACTAAATAATCCCCCTAGTACCCTATATGTATTCCTTCCCAATAACTTGACTGTAAAAACGTAGACTTTGTGCTGCAGATCCCACCTCTCCCACCATTATGTATGGGGTAAATCTAACGTAAAATCTTTCAATATTACCTCTATATCTTTCCCGGTGCATCACTACATCCTCCGTGACACAAGGCTTTATTTCTACATAGAATTCTTCTTCCTTTGTCCTTTTTAAGTTAGCAATGAATATCTTTCCTGACATCTGCTCTGGCTCTGCTAATTTCCTGCTCACTGACCCTTATTATGTGAGTACTCTCCCTATTCCGGGAGCCATTCCACTTATGTCTTGTAATAGAGCTCCTTAATTAATGAGCGCTGTTATATTTCTCGTCTTGGGTTATTTACTTTTATCTGTACAAAGTGCTTCCTTATGTTGCAACCATTAAGTCTCTCTCTTCTGGGGGTAAATCCAAGAGCAGAGCTGTTCTGAGTATTAGAGCAGAATGTATCAGTGCAATGAGCTGACTTCTAGTTTACATGCCAACTGGTAGGTAGGTGTGTGTGTTCATTAACGCATGGCAACGCCCTTTGATTTAACTGGGAGCGTCTGTACGATAGTGCCCAGATCGGCACTATCGTCTTTTGTTTTTGTAATATAAGCCCCTCAGAATCCATTACTGGCCCACCATAAGTTATTGCATATTGGGTCACTAGGACTTCCAGTTTGGATACCATGAAGACTTACGCCCCTGTTGTCAGATGTACTTAATTGGAAGAATAAGGCAATGCGTCTGTTATTGCAAATTTGCCAGAAGTGTGTTACATTGTTACATTATTTCTTTTTTTGTATAGGTCCAATCCCTGACATCCCGTCCCAGGTCCTGTGAGGTGCCCGGCATTAAGTATGTAATTTACCGATTTGTATATTCTCTATTCTTTCCTCTTCCTTCCCTCTTTTCTGAAAGGTAGATGGGGGTTGTGTGATTACTAAATGTCTCTGCTATATGGCAGATAATATTGCTTATTTCACACTATAGGATTGTGTGTACAATAGTTACCCAGTACATTTAAGTGAAGGGAAGTTTAGCTTCATTTGGGTTCAGTCTTTGAACATCTACAACAGGGGTGGGCAACTCCAGCCCTCAAGGGTCACCAACAGGTCAAGTGTTGAGGATATCCCTGCTTCAGCACTGATTGAACCACAACGGTGCTGAAGCTGGGACTGACTGAGCAACCTGTGCTGAAGAAGGGGTGTCCTGAAAACCTGGCCTGATGGTGGCCCTTGAGGACTGGAGTTGGCTACCCCTGGTCCACAACATCCCCAACTACAGTATTACATTGATGTAGAAGAAAACAAAATGAGAATAAAGTAACCATTAATATTCAGCCCTGGACATGTTGGTATTGAAAGGCTCCGCATCAGGACAACTTGTCACAATATTATGCCGTTGTTTCGGAGAGAGAAAAATAAACTGTTCCAGTTGAACACTTCTCACACCGCTTTTAATGTCTCTTCTATCCTTCAGAGTCTTTCCGTCTTCTGATCAGAACAGCAGCTTCTCGCATTTCCAGGGAAATCTCAACACGGGCGGGTCACTGCCGGATCTAACCAACCTGCATTTCCCATCACCACTGCCAACCCCCTTAGATCCCGATGATGCAGCGTATTCCAACATGAGCGGGGAGAGCAGTACAGGCAACCTCCCGGCTGCCATGACTCACCTGGGCATAGGTAGCTCTCCAGATTTTCCTTACAAAGTGTGTCATTGTTGTACTGGGTTTTTTTTTGTACATCTCTGGTAAAAAATAACTAACAAGGCTGTATGTACACACTACTGCATATTTGTGACTAAAGTTATGATTTTCTAGGCACCTCTCTAAAGCGGCTATCCAAGGTGATAGAGATAGAGATATATATCTATATCAATATCTCTATCTCCGCCGCCTTGGATAAATGAAAAAAAAAAAAATATATGTGTGTGTAATAAATATAAATATATATAATAAATATATATTACACACACAGATATATATATATTTTTTTAATTTATTTATTTGAAGCGGGGGGTCTCCGGAGCTGAACCCCGTTAATTTCAGCTCCAGGGACCCCCTGCTTCCGGAGATACTTGCCTGGGAATTAAATGCTGGTAGCCGCTCTCCTCGGTTATTTCACGGCCTGAGGGCCAATTGGAAGCTGTGACATCATTGGTGCAGCTTCCTATTGGCCCATGTGACGCAGGAACTTCAAATGTAAAGACCCCGCTTGCTGAGCCAGCGCAGCTGCCGCCACCTACTTCAGAGGTAAGTATCTCCGGAAGTAGGGGGTTCACAGAGCTGAATTTAATGGGGTTCAGCAGAGTAGACCGTCGGCTTCAATTCTATATTTAATAAATACATTATTGCTCCTTTAAAGCTGATTGTGTGATTGTGGGATGGGAATATATGGAGCAGCAAGAGAAGATTAGCTTCCTATTCTAATGAGATGTAATCTACATTGAGTCTGGGGCAGCCGTTTTCTCCCTGCATCAGAAATATCTAGTTTGTGTAAACGTTTACAGCTATAAATCCCTTTCAGATGTAAGAAACCTCACGTAAGTTTCTCGTGTTGACACAACCACAGGGAAGAAAGAGCCAAAATGATGTAGTGTGCATCAGTATCTTGGGATACATTGACCCATACAGTTCTTACTGAAGCCTATGCACAACCACAGTCCAAATGCTGCTCTTCTGATCTGAAAAATAAGACACAAGGATGTTTGGCGACCAAGTAGGACTGGGTGGGACTAAGGCAGGGTAAGGGGCGCGCCAGAAATAATAATGATAATAAGAAAGTACATGGAAACTTTGGCCCTTTCAATGGGATCTTTGTACAACCCACCAAAAGGGCCGCCCACTGCCTGACTTCAAAACAGCAGCATTCAAGTTCCTCCGAGCAGCTCCTGATAATGGGGCCATTATGTGGCCGTAAATAAGGGTTTGTCTGTAGGAAAGTCCGATCTGTTTAATTCATGTCCTCTTAAAAGCCCAAGCTGAATGACTTTTGAGCTTGCAGAATTGCTTTAGGGCATTAGATTTCAATTGGGACAGAGTGTTACCCTGTGGCTGATAACAGGTGCATGTTTGCCAAAAATGGAGGAGATGTTGGATTCAACTACATGGAATTTGATGGAGGAATGCACTTCAACCTCCAGCCACTTCTGTGTCGGAGAGACAAGCAAAGCATTGCTGTAGAAATGGCCGTGTGGCTCAGATTCTGGATGGCTTTGTGATCCCAGCCCCCCTAGTTTTTACTCTTACCAAGTACACTCGCCTGATGGGTTCTGTAAACCATTGATACCTAGACAGGTTCAAGTGGGATGTGATCCATACTGGGGTTGCGTTTGTAGTACTGTGCTATTCTTTATATGTCTGGAAAGCTGTCGAATACATTTTATACAGGAATACAGTCTTTGGTGATTCTTATACCCGCTGTGAACGTCTTTCTTTATCCTATTGTTGTTTGGACCTGGGGGGAGGGGGGGCTTCATAAAACAATAGCAAATGCTTATTTCTTCCAATTAGGTATGCAAAACACTCGCAGTAACCCATCCATACAGGCAACACTGAACAACAGCAGTCTAGCCTCTTCTGCAAACAACCACGGACATTCTAGTCGCTCTAACCCAGCGTTTCACCCTTCACTTCGTCTGGCGTCTCTCAGCAACCCTTCGCTTTCCACCTCTGCTATGGGAAGTTCCCCAAGGCGCAGGCAGACTCCCGTTAGCCCCTTGACCCTTACACCCGGCAACGAGTGTAACCGAGGTCTCATGGGCCAGTTCTCACCAACCAGCCCTATGAACATACCATCAAATTCACAGGTACGGTCCCGGAGGGAAACACAGGTTTGGCCGGTCATTTCTACTGACCCTTATTCCCTGAAAAGAACTAGGAAGTAGAAATTTGATTTGGAAACGGCATTTCATGTACCCACACCACAGCTGAAAATATAGATGCTGCAACATAACTTAATGCAGTGCACTGCCAATTATCTAAAGACTTGTGCAGACTAGGTGGGGGTCTGAGTATTTTAAGTTTCGTTCAAACTAGAGCAAAACGAACTCGACAAATTTTACACTGCGACTTCTTTATTTTCAGTGGAGGAAAACAAATCCACTAAACATAAAATGCTGTTTTTAATCAAAATTAAACTATGAGTGCTACAAGGTTAACTTTTACAGTTATGTATAGTTACAGATTGAGAAAACTGATGAGGTTTCAGCTTTGTCAAGAATGGACAATGCAATGTCTGTCATTCTCTGAACCAGCCAATGAGGTTTTTTGATTCTTTCATATTAATGTAGTTTGTGTCATTCATGTATTAAGAGACTTGTTCTCCAAGCTCATATGTATAGCGTATAGAGATATATATACACACCTATAACTACAGCTAGTCACTCTAACCCAGGGGTGGGCAACTCCAGTCCTCAAGGGCCACCAACAGTTCAGGTTTCAAGGATATCCCTGCTTCAGCACACGTGGCTCAATGACTGAGCCACTGGCCTGTTTCGTGGTCCTTGCGGACTGGAGTTGCTCACCCCTGGTATAGAGCATTGGGGTGTGTGTATATAAGCACACGTAAATAATTAGTAGTGATCTATACAGGAGAGGCCAACTTCAGTGCTGAAGGGCCACTAACAGGTCAGGTATTGGGGATATCCCTGCTTCAGCTCAAGTGGCTCAATACCTTACCTGTTGGTGGCCTTTGAGGACTGGAGTTGGCCACCCCTGCTCTAACCTTTTAGAGCTGCCGTCTAATGTTTAGTGAATGTCACAGCACACTAGTGGCCTTTATGAATCTCCCTGAAGATCAAAGGTTTGTGGTCACGTGGGAGGCTTATGAAAGCCGCAACTCCGTGATTGGGGGAGGGAATGGAGCCATGTGATTGATGGCAACACTATAGCCCTGGGGAGCCGACAAACTGGTGCAGGAAAAATGACCCATTTAACGCTGGATTTCTTTTGGCAGGGTATGTCTATGGACAGGCATCCTCTTTCTCTCCCTCCGCTGGAACCGCCTCCACCTTACCCTTTATACCAAGAGCAGTCCCATCATCAGCTTCAACATACACAGCAGCAAATGCACGAATGTTCCGAGTCGCAAAGCTACCAGCCACCCTCACCAGTGCCCTGCCCACCTCTGGACCTCAATTTGGCTAATGTAAGTGTTCTCTTCAGATCATGTTATGCTGAAGTAGGATAGTGTAGATCAGGGGTGGCTAACTCCAGTCCTCAAGGGCCACCAACAGGTCAGGTTTTTAGGATATCGCTGCTTCAGCACAGATGGCTCAATCAGTGGTTCATTCTGACTGCACACTACCTGTGCTGAAACAGGGATAGTCTGAAATCCTGGCCTGTTCGTGGTCTGAGGACTCTAGTTGCACACCCCTGCTCTTTACCAGCCTCATATCTATATATTTTTATCACAATATTATGGTGTGTTCATTTTAACAGTAATCTCTTCTCACTCCTGTTCTCTTCTTCCAAAGAGCTCTCTGAGTGGCTTCTTTGCAGACGCATTTTTCGATCAGCAGCCGACAAGGCAGGGAAAGTACCTATGGCAGCAGGTCAGTGATGTTTTCCTGTTTAATTCCCTTTGAATTCTTGCTCTTTTCAGTTAATGGGGCTTATTGAAAACCACTCAGGACTCCATATTATTCCATCAGAAGAGATAACATTCAACATTAGCCAAATCAATGATTAAGGCACGGAACCAGAATGAGTGATTAGCAGTTATTCGTTTTAATGAGGAGAGAGAATATCATTCTGAATCGCGCTGAAAATGCACTTTTAGAACTATATATTTAAATCTATTTTTTTAACCATTTCATTCCTGGAGTTTTCTAACAGTCGTCGTTCTCTTACCATCTGCTAATCCACGGATGCGTAAGCTGGGGGGGGCTTAAGATTCTCTGTGGGGGTTACAGAGGCCCCCGCGCTCTTCCTGGAGGCATTTAAATTAAATGCCGGGGAAACGGCGAAAGCCTCTGTAATTCGCTCTTACCTTGGCTCAGACGGCTTCTGATGATACGTCGCCATGGCAACGCAGCGCTGATGTCGCGTTCCCATGGCCATGGGACGTCAGAACGCCTGTAAGGGGGGGGGGGGGGTGCAGCCGGTCCCAGCTTCAGCACAGCTGGCTCAGTCTTTGACTGAGCCTCTGATTGAGCCACCTGTGCTGAAGCTGGGATATCCTGAAAACCTGTTATGGGAGGAGGGGGTATGAGAAGTGGAGTGGAGCACCCCTGAAATAGAATACAGATGCATATAGATATATAGATATAGATACATATAGATATAGATATAGATACAGATACATATAGATACATATAGATATATAGATATAGATACATATAGATATAGATATGTTATTTTCTGTATCTGTGACTAGGTCTCTTTAGCCACTTTGAGCCCCTATTGTAAGTTTTCCTGCCCCCCCCCCCAGTTTGGAAGACACCCCATGAACATCTGCCACATGTCCTTGCAATGAGCGTGGCCTCTCGGTGCCCGCTATGGTAGGTCAGAGGGACTAACCTTCCTGCATATTGTTTCAGCAGGAACAGTACGACATGTTCGGAAGCAGCTCCCTCCCCAACAGCAACGCCTTTTACGATCCGAATATGAACCTCCAGTACTCTCAGGCGGCCATGACGGGATTGGGAGGCAGCCACGGGAATCTGCAGGACCCCTTCCAGTTGCGACCCAACTACCTGTATTCCAACTACGGGGGAAGCGTTCCGAACATCATTCTGACAGGTGGGACACCAGAACCATATTGTGGCCGCCGGTTGCTGCTGTGTTCAGCTTAAAGCCACAATTCAAGCTTGCTGTGTTTCATTATTTTTCATAGAATAGGAGCAGGGGGTCTCCGGAGCTGAACCCCATCAATTTGAGTTCCGGAGACACAGACCTCGGTAGTAGGTGTATTTTCATGGTTAGGCCTCAAAAAACTAGAGGTGAATAGTTGTTTTCGTTTTGGTCCATTCTACCGTAATTATGATGCCATCTGCTGTCAAACAGATAAACGCGACTAGTTTTAATTCCGCGGGCCCAGAAAAAGGATGCAAAATAGAAGCACCTTATTTAAGGGGTAATGACTCTTTCTCAGAAGGCCAATTACACCAAGTTGTTTAAAAAAAAACAAACAGGGAAAAAATAACATTTTGAGGGACTGCCCTTAAAGCGACAATCCATTACTTTTTTTAATTATTATTTTTTTTTTTTTACATTTTATTGAAGCAGGGGGGAGAATGGTGCTGAACCCCATTAAGTTCAGCTGTAGACACCCCCTGCTTTCGGAGATAGCTCTGTAGGGGGTTACCGGTAGCCGCTGCGCTCGGCTACCAGGGTTCGTGTAATGGGTGTGTTTCAAAGCTCCCGCGCCCTGCGGGCCAATAAGAAGCCGTGACATCAGGTTGGGCTTCCTATTGGCCCACGTGGTGCGGGGGAGCTTTAAACCTCAGCCGGAGCAGATACCGGCGCCCCCTACGGAGGGAAGTGTCTCTGAAAGCAGGGGGGGTCCCCAGAGCTGAAATTAATGAGGTCTCCTGCATCAAACCGGTTTATAAAATGTTAAAAAAAAAATGAAAATGGCATGAATTGCTCCTTTAAGGTTTCACTACAGATTTGCAGATATTTCAAGTTTTCAGAACTTTTCCTGCATGCAGCTGGATTTGATGCAAATAGTCTGTGTGCAGTAAAGAAGAGGTTTGTCAGAAGTTAGGGGATGTATTTTGTTTGTAAACTTTCATGCATCTGCTCCATTTCCTTGTTTGGTTTTTCCTCCAAGTGATTGGTTTTCTTTTTCAGATGACTCGAGCAACGGTTTATCGAAGGACATCAGCAACGCAGTGGCTGGCGTCTCCGAGATGGGGTTTGATGCCGATAATACATTTCAGTTGGATGACGACCTGAAAATTGGACCTCTTAGCCTTGACGGTCTCAGCATGTTAAGTGACCCAGACATGGGCCTGCCTGACCCCTCGATAGAGGACAGCTTTCGGTCGGACAAGCTGTGATCCAGACTCCCAAGCAGAGGACAAACTCCTTCAGCCATTTCTTAGAGAGACAGAAGAAGAGATCTGTTTGGGATGCAACAAACAATACGTTGTTCCTTACCGGACTTGTTCACCCGTTTCACTTGAGCAGGTTCTAGGGATACAGAGCAGACTGAAATTCCGGATCTGATGTTTTCGAAATGAATACGGCTCCCGAAACAGAAGGAACAATTTGTTGCAAGAAAAATGTAAAGGAAACAAATAAACTAAACGACGCACATCTGCTATGCTAAACCAAGCCAGTAATTTGATGTAGATAAGCACTTGAGCCGCTCCGTGAAATAATCTAGGTAGAGAAAATGCGTTGTTACCATTTAGATGTGCCATTGCCTTAACCTTGACTGTCCATAGAGGGCGAGGGGAAACAATGCTTTGCAGCTCTTCTGGTAGCGAAGGATTTATTCATGTGTATATTTTTTAATGTATTGTTTGTTGACCCTTGTAAAAAGAGAAGGCGCAATGGTAGAAGTAGTGACACACACATATATATATATATATATATATATATATACACACACAAAAAATACTATATATTGTAGACTGAAACCACTGACCTCAGCAATTACTAATGAACTTTTTAATGACCAGGTTGGTGAGTTATCGCTGCCATGGTTTGCTGCCAACTTTGATTTGCGATCTGGTCTAAAGACATACCAAAATAACCACACAAAGTCCGTAACGGTGTACAGGTGACGGTCCGTGCCTTAATACTAGCCACTTTAGATGTGATTAAATGACTTGGAGCAGGGGTGGCCAACTCCAGTCCTCAAGGGCCACCAACGGGTCACGTTTTAAGGATATCCCAGCTTCAGCACAGGTGGCTCAATCAGTCCCTGCTTCAGCACAGGTGGCTCAGTCTTTGACTGAGCCACTGATTTGGCCACCTGTGCTGAAGCTGGGATATCCTTCAAACCTGACCTGTTGGTGGCCCTTGAGAACTGGATTGGCCCCTCTTGACGTGGAGGATGATATAATTCCCCCCCCTCCCCCCTAATGATCTTGACCCAGTGCAAGAGCTGTGTCTAACTCTACAGACGCAGACCCGGGTGTTCATATGCATGCACTATTTTAGCCTACTGTTGCAGACAGCTGAGGGCTTACACGGCTTTAGGGACAGGTGGACAACTACAGTATATAGTTACTGTATCTGCCAGTGGTACCTGGACCTTTGACAGATTGGGTACACAATTTAGAACGGAGTAAGTCAGCCCTTCAATTGTCTGGGTTCATAAAGTAACTGCAAGAACATTGACCATGGGAAGATAACGCTAGTGTCATTTGATGTTCTTAGCCCGCTAAAGCTATTCTTGTGATGACTCCTGGCCAAACTCCCATGTTCTGCAGTACGTTACCCGGCCTATTTAATATTCACAACACATGAATATGCTGTGGGGGTTTATATTTGTTATAACCGCAGTCTATTTTGAAACCAACGATAATGAGATTACACTTGCTTTACGAGCTGGTTTTCCATTTTTCCTGTCATCCGAATAATTGGCCGAACTCTGCTGCACCCTATTTGCACTATGACTTTGGATGTCAACTTTCCATTGCCGTACCACCTACATTTTTATTTTTATTTTAAATGTACAGTTGCGCCAACATCAGCCGTTTGTAGAAAGACCTACTTTAAGTAAAATGGCCCAACTGGTCATTATTATAATGTTTTTTTTAAATGCACATGAAATCAAACATTCTCACGAATGAAAGTCGTGTGTAATTCCTCATTCTGGTTACTTCAGCGAGAAGGAGAACTGGCTTGTTTTAAGGGCTACTAGAACACCAAAAATGATTTCATGTTTTTTGTTTTTTAAACGGTGAGAAAGGTGGGTGCTTCTTTGAGCTAATTATTCAACCGGTGTCTGTCACGCTTCAGTTCGGCAGAGGGAGCTGGTAAAACATTTCGGTAGAGATCGGGTGGGCAACACCAGTCTTCAAAGGGGCACCAACAGGTCATGTTTACAGGATATCCCTGTTTCAGCACAGATGGCTCAATCAGTGGCTCAGTCTGTGGCTAAGCCACTGATTGAGCCACCTGTGCTGAAGCATGGATATCCTGTAAACATGACCTGTTGGTGCCCCTTGAGGACAGGAGTTTCCCATCCCTGCAGGTATATGGAGGTACACAAGACTTCAGGAAACTGATTGTGTATCTGCACTCTCCCTAGTGACTTCAGTGCCACTGCAGTGAACCATTTCAGAGAAACCAGTTTGTATATGCAAGGGGGTACTGAAATATAGATTTATATATTTTTTACAGTCTGTGCTGCAGATCAGTGCAAAAACTTTGATATAATAGTTTAATTTTTAAGTTAAGAGTGAGCATTGCCAGTTTATGCTAGAAGAATTATACAGGGTTTGTTGGGGTTGAGAGAAGGAAATCTGAGGCCTTCTGGCTGCCATGAATATTCTGATATTAGGAGAGGTTGGTTGGTGCTACTAACTCTAACTTTGATCAGTGCTTTAGCCTTGGAAACATTGAGACGTTGTGAATTGGAAAGCAAATTTAAGTTAAATGGAACATTCAAAATAGGCTTTAACATGTGAATGTGGCGGTGCCCATAGCATGTCCATCATGATTGTCTGAACCAATCAGAATTCATTATATCTAAGGGCTATGCATAAACCTTTGGGTGAAATAGGGAGCATTCTGACTGGTTAACCTGACAAACTTAATTTGTCACCCGTAACAGAAGTGTTGAGCATACCCTGCCATGCATACAGTTGTCTATATACTGGTAAAGTGATAACATTGCTTATTATTTTCCCATACAATGCTCTAAGGAGGCATTTTACTGGACTGAGAGGAGCCGTTCCATATAACGGGCGTGATCTGTTGAATGGCAATTTTGACTATGCATTTAAAAATAATTCAGACATATTTTAAATGACATTTTTCGAATGTTTCCTCGGTAATAAGGTTTCTTTGGAGCGTTTTACTTCCTTCGTCTAATCCTTAAGATTGTTGTTGTCACCTCTCCTGGTTATTTCCATCCTTCACTATGGGAAGTAATGATGTTATCCAACAGTAGGTTCAAGAACAAGTGATGGATAAGGTTGGAATTGGCGCTTCTGTTTAAACACACGTTCTTTTTTTTTTTTACAGAACACACAGAAGCCATGTATTCATTTTAAGGCTTGGCAAATACTTAAAGAAACCTTTTAAGTGATAAAATATATATATATAATATATACCATGCTCTTCTAGATGGGCCAACCCCCTCTCAGGCATGGTTAGAGAACTTATTGGTCCCCAGTTGGGTGAAACGGGCTCCTGTGAATTTTGTTAGGATATGCCTTCCTGTTTATATGCCCTTATTTAGATAAGAACGGGTGCACCAATAGTTGCACTTATCAAATGTTTTAAAAGATGTTTTTATTGTAGAGATTTTGTACTGTATTTGAGAGCTTTTAGTCTTTCAGTATATCATATTGTAGTAATTTATCTTCAAAGTAAGTCTATATTTGTCATTGATCTAAGGTTTGTCCCAAAATCTAAGGATCCATTGATTCGTTCATAATATATAATTCAATGACTCAACCATTATTTATGCATTTATTTTCCATTGTACTAGTTTTCATACATTGACCAATTCTCTGCCAAAGGGATCAGAGGGCAAGGTTGCCATCTGGTCTGGCGGTCAAGGAGCGGAGGGACCTTGTACAGTAATAAACGGGACGAAAGCTATTTCATATCTTATGCAAAGTAAGCTGTCCCTGACATTTTTCTGTTATGACTGCTGTACGTTTGTTTTTGTTTTTTGGCTTCCTCTGAATTAACATGTGTTGCACACTTCCTAAATACCGAACCCGTCGTTATCGTAGGTCAAACTTACTGTACAAACCTTAGAATAGCCATTCCCTCCCCCCCCCCCCCCCCCCCACAGTGATAACCTGTTTGCTGGAAACAGATTAGTAACAATCAGGTTAAACTGGGAATTTTAACTGATCATGTGAGTCACACAGGGGTGCTCAACTCCAGTCCTCAAGACCCCACCCCAACAGGTCAGGTTTTGAGGATATCCCTGCTTCAGCACAGGTGGCTCTGAGGCTCTGTGACTGAGCCGTCTGTGCTGAAGCAGGGATATCCTTAACCTTACCTATTCGGGAGTTTTGAGGACTGGAGATGTGAAACCTTTGGAGTAATCTATTCTCCAGTGCATTTGGCTTGATGTTTTATGTATCTGTAAGGGCTAGGTTGTACTTGCAAGATGGTCCGACGATGTACCTTGGCAAGTTGTGGAGGCACAATGTGTTTTCCGCTCCAGCGGTGCAGGTGATGTTATCACTGGCAGTCATTTGAGTGTTCACAGGACAAATCACTTGGGTATTTACAACGGTTTTCTTAATACAAAGTATTGTTTTAATGGTCTTAAAAAATAATTTTTGTAAAAAGGTGTTTCTCGACGGCCACGTTAATTGGAACATACCTGATGCTCTTCTGCTTGATTCTCGGAAGTCAAAGTTGCCAGATAATGGGTTGGCATCCTAAACGTTCTCTCATGGTGGAATTGTTGCCGCGTGAAGAGAGGGGAAAATAGACCAGGACACACTAATTTCCTCTCGCAGTTCAGTTAAGAGACTTGTACGCGTCCCAACTCTCGCGCTAATATATCTACGTAAATTACCTTTTGATCTGTAAATGAGGATTTTCTAATTAGCCGTCGGGATCATTAACACAGATTTCACTTGGTGTAACTGAAAGAAACGGAAGTCTTCAAAGCTGCTTTATTCACCAATGCCTTATTGTGCCAATAGCATCAAGCATTGAGCATCCTTGTTTGGTCGTTTTTAACCTTTCAAACATAAGTTGGTATCCCATAGAGCAGGGGTGGCCAACTTCAGTCCTCAAGGGCCCCCAACAGGTCAGGTTTTCAGGATATCCCTGCCTCAGCACAGGTGGCTCAATCAGTCCCTGCTTCAGCAGAGGCGGCTCAATCAGAGGCTCAGTCTTTGACGGAGCCTAAGATTGAGCCACCTGTGCTGAAGCTGGGCTATCCTGAAAACCTGACCTGTTGGGGGGGGGGAGGGGCTTGAGGACGGAAGTTAAGCTCCCCTGCCACGGATGATCGTACTGGTCCATTATAGCTTTTGTTATGTACTTTTATCATGCAAACTAAGTCTCGTGTGAGTTTCCCTCACTTACCCTTTTGTGTCTGTTGTGTTAAATGTACAGTGGTATTTAAAAAAAATATATGCAGTTCATGAACTTAGTTTTTCCTTTTGTAATGCATCATTTTACACCTTTCATAATTAAATTGCAGCAAAATAAAATTCTATATTTGCATTAAGATTGGTTTATTTTCCCAGCATGTTGGGGGTATGTGTAAATATATCTACTGTCTATCTACTCACACTAGCCCCCAAGCGGAACTAGTCACTGGGCCTTACGGGGCACCGATGGGTGGAGTACAGGTGGTGATTGCGGTAGTTGGTCCCGACTTTCGGTGAGGCCTAACTTCCATGTTTGGACCACCTGAATGAGCTCCCGCCGCCA